>NC_092817.1:3835000-4112500 GCF_023375885.2 Dermacentor andersoni | reverse complement strand
ACAGGCTAACAGTGAGCGGCGTGCGAGGCTGAGCAGAAAGCTGAAAAACCCTACGGCAAGTGCGCCTGCCGTGGGCCTACGATCCTGCATTATTGATAGCGCGTATTGATATGGTATTCTTGTTAAAAGTTCAGAGTATACTACCAGCGCGAGACACAGGACAACAAAGTGGATGAGAAGCGTGTCGTTTAGAATGCTATGTTACAACGTGCAGGTATCTATAAAAGTGACGGTAACTGCTCAAAACATTTGATGCGTCGGCTTTTGAGCCTTTAGAAATATTTAGATAGGACTCCCATACATATATTCACAACACACGCACCGCGATGGACGAACCAGGCTAGCGCTAAGGTTGAATTTCACAACACAATTTTCATTCCACGTCGTAATCACACAGATCGTTTGAGGCTTCGTTCAGGGGCACACGCGGGCGTTCGGGTTGGTGCTTCTTGTTGCGTTTGGCGTAAGATTATGGCTAGGAGCAGGCACCACATATGCGCAATGACGGGCAATATACACGCATCTTTTCTCCAGAAGCTGACGCCGAGCACGGGTAGCGCGAGGATCTTGTTGGGCTGACACGACAACTTCGTGGCAGCCGAATTCCGAATACTGCATATGCGGTGAGGGTAGCTATATGAACTTGTGGATAGGTTATCTTGTAGATTGTTGTAGCGAAGGAAGAACGAAACGGTCATAGAAGGTAGACAACACACAGCGCTGAACCAGCTGCGAACAGCTGTTTACGTGCGCCACGTCGCACTGAACTTCAGAAACCGCCGTTGCGCACTCCAAAACAAATCTCAACTTCAACGCGTGTTAGAATCATAAAACATGCATATTACTTGCTGCTAATAAATACAAGTCCACAATATTATTATGCAAACTTCTTATTCATTACAATAAAGGAATCATGCAGCGTATGTCACGAAACCTGGCAGTAAGCAACCCTAGGCGTCGCACCAATCGCATTTTTGAAATCGCAATCATGTGAAATGGGCCCTCTAAAAATCGCATTGCTACGCGTGCGACTGCACCGATTTTCATTGTTCCAGTCACAGCATGTGAAACAGCCTATACGCATTCCTCTCGGCTGCCATTGCATATGGCTGCTCATTAGCATAATTCGCGCGGCTAGTCGCACCAAGAATTATGGCAGAAAATCTCAGCAATGGCGGCTCAGCGCACCGTCATGCATCGTTAAAATGACGTTTACAAGACAGCCCTTCCTGTGACGCAACTCACGGGATATTCCTTCAGCAAGTCAGCAAGCTGGCATGGCGCATATCTTGGATCGCCACCACATAGTCGCGAAATTGCAGATGCATCGCACTGGCTTCTGTACGCTACCGCTCACATTCTTCTTGAAGCGCTAACGTCGCAATATATATATATATATATATATATATATATATATATATATATATATATATATATGCCAAGGACTAAAAGAATAAAATTTGCAGCTCTACGTTTTCTCATCTTGATGAAAACGCAAAATTGTATTTTGCAAAACTTGAATGCCTAAAATTCCTTCAAGCGTTAATCAATTCTGCTCGCTCTCCTCTCTAAGTAACTACTTGACTTTTTCCAAACCATGATCGATGTACGAGGAGTCACCGTGCTCTAAATATCTCAACCTTTTTTGCTCGCACTGATTCCTTTAAACACAGTTTTTTTTCCTTTGAACATTCGTCGTGATATAGCCCTCTTTCTTTCATAACTACGTGCAGGGATCTGGTTTATTACAAATAACATTGGAAGCCTCTTCATTCCCATCACGAAGATTACATAATCATGTTTCCTTCACGCGCAATATGGCAAAATAGACACCCCTAACTCGTGTGTGCTACCACGCGTTATCCGCTTGTGGAACTACCTTCCTGATGTCACGGTAGCTGAACGTAACAAAGAAAAATTTCGTCACCAGCTTAACACGCATTTTATTATTTACCAATTTACATGCATTTTATTTCTCGCCATGTTTCTGTGCGTTATAACAGAACTTGCAGTGATTATAGTGATTCTCGTGCTTGGTAATGCTATCGTACACTTTTTTTGTGTGCAATCTTAAACAATGTTCTTTTTTTATTATTTCTATAACTGTATGCTGTTTAGAATTGATACATCTTGTGAAGCACCCCTTACCCTATGCCCTTCGGGCCTGCAAGGTATATTGAATAAATAAATAAATAAATAAATAAATAAATAAATAAATAAATAAATAAATAAATAAATAAATAAATAATCAATTACGGATTGCGTATTTCTTACTTCCGATGTGATCTGGCCATGACACTTAGGTCCCATATTTACAATAACGAGGTTAAGTTGCTCGTAGCGATCTAGTATAAACTTCCCGCAGTTATCGGTATCACCGTCTAGATCCCGCATTCATGTCACCTAACAGGATAATTTGGGCATCACTCTCGAAACCCCTATTATCAGCATTTAGGCATTTCACTAAATCTTGGTTCCTTGCATTTCTTACCGTCCATAAATGTGTTACGCCCAGCCAAGTTTTCTTTCCCCCTCGTAAACCGAACGTGTTGTGAACACTTTGAATTCACTCTTTCTCATTTGGCTCCACTGTGTGTCAGCATTCCGACTCGCCCTCCCTTTGTTTCCGAGTAAGTCCTGTTGCACCCTTCTGAAATATAATTATGAATCGTTGGTGCCTATCTTAAGTCTCTAAGGTGCTTTCCTGTAGCCGCATACACACCTGCTTGTTCTCTATTTAACTGCTCGATCCTCAATTTCTAACCACTTTATCTTTCTTCTGCCGCGATGCATGTTTATGTAGCCAATTTCACGGCGAGCTCTCTTCTTTTCCGCCTTCTTCTGTGATTGACGGCGATGCTAGTCTCTAGAATAGCAGCTTGGGCTTGTTGGTTTTCCATCCTGCTTGTCTACATTTTGCGCTGTTACTAGCAGGATGCTACTCTGAGGTACTCCTAGGGGACCTTCTTCTGCATAACTGCCAACCCTGGCCTCCTGAGCGCCCCTGAGCTCCCTATGGGCGTATGCGCGGAGGCGAGCGCCACCTGGATAATGTTGTTCCAAAGAACCGAGTGGAGGGCACCGCTCTATAAGTGGTAGAAACGCTTGAAAAGGGGTTTGAGTTTCCGCCTAACAGAATCATGTTTTCTCGTATATTCAAATTATAATCCTACGCTATCATGTCTGTGGGTTTGTGTGAATCGTACTTTATGATTTTATTGCGATAGCAATTATATGAAAATAAAGACGCATTTCTGCCGTCGCCGTGAGGTTCCACATAAAGTCTAAGGACGATAAAAAAGTCGCCGCGCGCCGTATGCTCTATGTGCGAGTGAAAGCGTGCGAGGTTGAGCCAGCGAACCGGCTCAAGCTCCCGTGTGTGAGCGAGGAAGGCGGGCGGATAGCGCGCCCTCTCCGGTCGCGCAGGAGGCATGGGGTGAGGCGCGGGTCGTTCTCTGCTGCTGTGATCTGCGATCTCTGCAGGGTGCGCGTAGTGCCGCTAGCTTCGTATGCGCTGTGCTATCGACGTTCGTTTGCGTTGGAGAGACATCAAGGTCAATTAGATCGCTTCTCGGGCCGCGATTCCGCACTACAATATTTTGAGAGAGAGTTTCCGCGCTCATCGAGCGAGATGCGTTCACGTTTACCTGTGCGCGCGTGACACCGTGCTTGTTAATTTAGTAAAAACATGTTGGCGGGTCAGTTGGCTTGAATCCACGATAGAATGTGTAAGCGCGACTGAACGAGTTCTTGGAAAGAAAGAGACACACAGGGACAGCGCTGTCTCTGTGTGTCTGTTTCTTTCTAAGTCATTGTTCAGTCGTGCTCACATATTATATCTTTGTTAATTTAGTTAGTAAGCGAATCTTTAGGTGTTTACACGGCTGATAAGTCTACTATCCGTACTTCGTATTGCTATCTACCAATTCGCTATCGCAATCGGTGCTTCGCCTTTCGGGCAGAGCCATGACTTTTTTTAAGCATCTTACTTTGAGAAATTCGTTAGTTCAGTAACGTTTCTGTGCCACGCAGAGGGCTCGCACGGTTCGTAATGCGTGGTTAGGAACGAGTTTTCGCTCGCAAGACGGTCGGCGCCGGTCGCCGACACCGGATTTTTTTTACGACACGGGGCCCTCATCGCTATCGCCTCAATATAGCGTGCAAGTCAATAGAACTGAATGGGCACCTGTCCTGGTCATCCACGGAGTGCGCCCGCCGGTGCAGCGAGAGTGGCCGTATCTGGTACTGGCGCAGTTGGCAGCACTTTGGCTGCAACTGCGGAATGACGTAGGCACGCAAAACGCCCTGCTGGCCTTCGATGGTGCGAATCTTGACCTCGAGCCTCGATGTGTTCGCCTGGCACCGGAACGTGGCGAGCAGGTAGTTGCCACTTGTCTGCACATGACAGAGAGAGTGTCACTGAAGCCATCCTCTCCAAACGCTAAACTTTGCCTCTGGAAACCGTCATTGCTCCATAAGACAGGAAAGGGTTTAAAACTGAACCGGCTGCCAAGAAGCATAATCTACGCTTGGATACTGGCAGCGACAGCTTTGCAAACGATTACGCATCCTATTCAAAACCGTTGACATTTGCTTTTTACATGATGCATCCGTTCACAAATGCCCTGTTGAAGCGTGTTTAGCGTGTTGACTTTAAAGCGACACTAAAGGCAAATACTAAGTCAAGCTAAAGTGATAGATTAGTGCTCTAGAATCTCTAAGGCGTCAATATTATCGCTAACAGAACCTTAATAATGAAGAAATTGAGGTAAATGGAGGACGTGATTAGGGACTCCCCTGGGACATTCAAGCACTTGCCCGATGACGAAAGTACTCCTCAGATAAATTCTGTCACTAGTACTCAACAACTTGTTGCAAAAGGTATCCTCGTATTGAATTATAACATGAAAGAAAATGCTACTTGTCCACTCCTTTCATTTTCAGAAAAAAAAAGAAAACTCATTGACATTACCGTTGACAACGACGCAGGCGGACGAAAGGTTTTGTTTTCGCTCGACTCTGCGCCGCCTGCGCTTTCGTGTTTCAGTACTTTCCTGATCGCATAATGTTGCGCTGATGTTAGTGGCTCGCGAAACTCGCACAAATTGCAAGTAGCACGAGAAATCATCTTCCATGTGATGTCGCGGGATGCCCGAGCGGTCTACTCCACTTCACCAAAAAGCAGCTGCAGCGGCGAATCCGACACTCTGTCTTGGCTCGGTACCGCCGTCTGTCGGGCTCAGTTTTACTCACCGACGGCAGCATAGGGTGGTGATGGCGTATACAACGTCACCATTCCCCCGGTTGGGTGGCGGGACATTTGAATTTCGGAAAAGGTACCCAGACCCTTCAGATGCAACTTTGTTGTGAACGAAGTCTTCTTGGCACCAAACAAGCGTTGTGAGGTTTCTGGAATGGTATTTAAACAGTCGACGTCGACTTAGTATTTGCCTTTAGTGTTAAGTCTTACCTTGCACTGCCGTGAACCTCGGTCACACTTATTTTCATAGGAGTCACTACCGTGCACTGCATCTAGCCAAGACGTTTACTTAGTTGTACTGAGAGCCATATCAAATGGAGTGTCTTAAATTTAGTGAACGTAAATATATTTAACATGGCGCACGGAAGGCTTTTGCGCATACGCTGCGAACTATCAGATCTAGAGTATCTATGCACAGAGAAGGAAGGTGAGTTGTTCAAATAGCGTGCTAGCGGTTTTCTTTGGATTTAGCGTTAACAGTTTTGCATGGCTTCCTAGCTGGTGTGATAAAATGGAAGAAAACGGGGCACCCTCATGGGATTGAACTCACCACTGCATTTCAAAGAAAATACTTGACAGTGTTGCAACCTACAAGAGCCGGCAATTTCATGACGACTGCCTAGTCCGCCTGTCTGCGCCGCACGTTAATCGAGAGCTTCATACTCGAAGACGCAAGTGAATTCGTACCCAAAAATCTAATCTCTACTCGTATTTTTCGGCAGGACCCAAGCAGATCACGTACTGAGGCAGAACGCAAGCCTTTTGCATCCCTTTATGTATAGTCTCTATGGTTGACGATGATGACTTCGACATATCTTGTTTCCATATCCTGTGAGTTTAATGATGTAAATGGCTACAAAAGTAAGCAACGCTGCAGTCCTACCTGGAAAACCTAATAGACGCTGCACGGAAGAGTCCCTTTTCCTAGGGGAAACGTTGTACAGTTTTGCCGCAGAAGCGTTTTAGAGCCACGTTCCTGTGGCAAGCGTAGGCGTTCCTGGCTTAATTGAGCGAACGAGCAGAGTGAAAGATTCGAGCGAACGCGGTGCGCAGCCGGGGATGAAAAAAAGCGGCGAGAGATATGAGGCGCCAGGTGGAAAGGGGAAGAGGGTATGGCTAAAACGTGAGAAGAAAAACGTAGTGCAGTGAGGGTGCCTACGAGATGGCGCCAGATTAGCCTGCGTCGTCTGGGAGGTTTGTCGCCGGCGGCTTTTTTGAGTCGCGCCGACGCTAGGCCCCGCACACTCTCAAGTTCAACAAATGGCCACAGAGGGCGAAAAAATCGACCGCGCGCCTACGCTAATAAAACGAGCATAGTAGGAGCACTCAAGGGATGCCCGCGTTAGTTTCAATATTTCCCGCTAGAGGCTCCGCAATAAGCGCAATTTCATATTATAAACTTTCTTCTACAATTGCCGAAGCATTTTTATTACATAAAGAAGAGTACAAAATTATCATTGCTAATTACATATAGTACTTTTTATTAGTAAGTTTATTGTTTTTGTCATTATAAACGCAAATAGCGGTCAGCATCATCGATCTTCCACGTGATCTCTGGTCTGGATTCCAAATTTTTACGGGTATCTGCGAGTGCACGGCGGCACGGATTCATTCGTTCGTACATTTAGACTGGTTGCTTCTTTGTTGCTGAAACTAGCTTATCGCGCTTCGATGTCTCGCGTTGTTTAACTTCGGGTGAAGTGACGTGTTTGCAAGCGGACATGTAACCCCGAAAGCTAGGTTTCGGTTGTGAGCCATATGTCTGCATCGACACGGGAACCGTATTCTGCGACTGAGGACAGCAGTACCGGTGAGTCGTTTAATATCGCTGCCTGAATCCTTATGTAATATTGCTCGCGTTAACTTACAGACGGAGACAGGCTAACGAACTAGATGCTGCATTATATATGGGCAGTCAGGACCTTCCGTTGCTGCTTCCGAAATAAACTTTTAGTTCGAGGCCAGCACTATAGACACTTTAACGAAAGACAAAGCGATATCGGAACGCGCATCATATTTTTTCTTCTTGTTGTAGCCGTAACCATGGGTGACTAAGTAGCCGTATCAGTATACTTTTTTTCGAGAGCGCCGGCAACTTCTTTCGTCCACAGAACCGAATAACCCTTTGATAAACTGAATATAAAGTACTGAATATAATGTATTAAACAGTTGCACGCATGGTACTTCACCAATATTTCGTACCTGATTTCATTTCATTTCATTTTATTTCCTTAAAGGCCCCGTTGAAGGGGTATTACATAAGGGGTGGGTACATACATACATAAAAAAATTGAAGGCCAGATTTTTATTGCAGGGTAAGATAATTTGTTACGGTGTTTAAAAATGTGCTAGGACAGGTTATGACTGTGATTTCGTTGGAAAGGCCGTTCCAGTCTGTTGCTGCACGAAAAAAGAATGAAGACGAAAAAGTGACAGTGCGTGTACGTGGGCGCGCGACTTGTTGCGGGTGACCGGTGCGGCTGGATATGCGTGCCGGGGGGAGAATGTATGGTGGTTTGCCAAGTGAGCTGTAAAAGAACTTGTGAAAAAGACAAAGACTAGCAAGGCGGCGGCGAGATGCAAGCAATGATAAACCAGATTCTGTTTTTAGTGCCGATACACTGATGTTGTAGGAGTACTTAGAATGAATAAATCTTGCAGCTCGATTTTGAAGCGATTCCAGTTGATTGACGAGATATACTTGATGAGGGTTCCAAATGGGGGATGCATATTCTAATTTCGCCCTGACGAGAGTCTGATAGGCTAGTAATTTTACATGTTGGGGGGCGTGGCGCAAGTGGCGTTTTAAAAACCCGAGTGTTTTGTTAGCAGATGAAATGATGTTCATAATGTGCGTTTCCCAGGTTAAATCACTACAAAGGGTTACTCCGAGATATTTGTAGGAAGGAACTAATTCAAGGTTGACGTCAGCAATTTGGTACGAGAAAACAAGTGGATTTCTGCGGCGGTGGAAGGAGACAGTCTTACATTTGTTAGGGTTTAGTTCCATTAGCCAAAGGTTACACCATTCCTGTACACTTCGCAGGTCGTTTTGAAGGGACATGTTATCGGAAACGCTGTTAATTTTACGATAAATTACACAATCGTCTGCAAACATACGGATGTTAGAAGATACATGCATGGGTAGGTCATTAATGTAAATTAGAAATAGTAGTGGACCAAGGACTGACCCTTGGGGTACGCCTGAGGTTACAGGGGTAGAGTTAGATGCCTGATTGTTGACAAAGACTGATTGTGAACGGTTACTTAAGAATTCTTTAATCCATGCTAAGATATTGGTATTCCGATGTAATGCGGCAAGTTTTAGTAGTAGACGCTCATGAGGAACTTTGTCAAAAGCTTTGGCGAAATCTAGGAAGATGGCGTCAGTCTGGAAGTTAGAGTCAAGGTTAACATGCAGGTCATGAACGAACATAGCTAGCTGCGTTTCGCAGGAAAAACCTTTCCTGAAGCCATGCTGCGCAGGATGAAAAAAATGGTTGGCATCAAGGAAGTCCATGATATGTGTGTAGATGATATTGTAACGGACAGTTAAGGAAACCCAGATACAACTATTTATTGTGGGCGAACTTGTGCCCTGGGGTAAAATAAAAAACACTGCCGCGTTCTAAACGGGAGATCAGGAAGGCCTTCTCTCTCGAGCGTCGCTTCACCTCGTCTTCTTCTTGTAGACGCCGACAACGGCCACCTGCGATGCGAGTGCGTGCGGCGAAAACACGTGCCATTACTTCGTCCTTTTCCTTCAATACTCCGTTGTCGTCTTGAGGGGGCGCACGAACCTGCGCGCGTTGTTTAAATGTTTCTGCCTTGTATCATTATCCCCCCTCCAAAACGCATCGTCCCGATGCGTAAAGCGACGAAATTGTTCACAAGCAGTTGTCCACACTAACGTGGTATATGGCACAGAAAAGATGTTTGGTCGAATAATCACTGCCTGTCATAATATGGCTTCAGTCTGACCACATGTACAGTTTCTGTGCGACGCCGGCATCGTGATGAGCTCACTTGTCCTTCTGGCGTAACTTCGTAGTTCAGGGGACTGATGCGGCGAAGTACTCGGTAAGGGCCGAAGTAACGGCGCAAAAGCTTTTCGGACAGGCCGCGCGTCCGCACGGGGGTCCACACCCATACTCTGTCACCTGGTGCATACTCGACTTCCCTTCGTCGCAGGTTGTAACGGTCCGCGTCGATGCGCTGCCTTTGTTGAATGCGATGTCGCGCCAGCTGACGTGCTTCTTCGGCCCTCTGTGTAAAGTCACTGATGTCAGGGTTCTGTTCTGTACTGTCGCTGACAGGCAGCATTGCATCCAAGGGTGTGGTAACTGTTCGACCAAAAACAAGTTGGAATGGCGTTACTTGAGTGGTTTCTTGCAATGCGGTATTGTAGGCGAATGTAGCATAGGGTAGGATCTTGTCCCATGTACGGTGTTCTAAGTCTACGTAAATTGACAACATATCGGTCAGCGTCCTGTTCAATCGCTCGGTTAACCCATTTGTTTGAGGATGATAGGCAGTTGTTTTCCTGTGGCTGGTATGAGTGAATTTCATGATGGATTGCGTCAAATCGGCTGTGAACGAAGTTCCTCGGTCCGTGATAATAATTGCAGGGGCACCGTGTCGTAATACTATCTTGGTGACAAAGAATTCAGCCACTTCAACGGCCGTTGCACTGATTAGAGAGGATGTCTCGGCATATCGCGTTAGGTAATCAGTCGCTACTACAATCCATCGTTTCCCCGATGACGATGTCGGAAAAGGACCAAGCAAGTCCATTCCTACTTGTTCGAACGGGGCTCCTGGGGGTTCTATTGGTTGAAGGAGGCCTGCGGGTTTTAATGGAGGCGTTTTGCGTCTTTGGCAATCCCGACATGTTCGTACATAATGCTGCACTGAATTCAAAAGCTTTGGCCAGTAGTATTTAGCATGAATTCGGGCGAAGGTTCTGCTCACTCCGAGGTGTCCTGCTGATGGGTCATCGTGACAGGCTTCTAAGATTTCCGATCGCAAAGCTGAAGGAACAACGAGTAGAAATTTCTCTGTGCTGTGCTCAAAATTTCTTTTGTACAGGACGCCATTTCTCAGCACATACGATGACAATCCCCGGCAGAAAACTCGCTGAACATGGACGTGGTGTCCCTCGAGGTGCCTGATGAGTAGAAGCAACTCAGCGTCAGACTGCTGGTGTTTGGCCATCTCAGATGTGGTCACGGCTCCAAGAAACGAAAATTCGTCTCCATCTTTCACAGGAGCAGATTCGACCGGAGCACGTGATAAACAATCAGCGTCACTGTGCTTGCGACCTGACTTGTGCACGACCGTTATGTCGTATTCCTGCAGCCTCAGACTCCATCTAGCAAGTCGTCCAGACGGATCTTTCAGGTTTGCAAGCCAGCACAATGAGTGATGGTCACTGATTGCTCGGAACGGTCTACCGTATAAGTATGGTCGGAATTTTCCTATGGCCCATATTACTGCGAGGCATTCTTTTTCGGTGGCTGAATAGTTGGTTTCAGCCCTCGAAAGAGTGCGGCTAGCGTATGCAATCACTCTTTCCTCTCCGTTTTGCCATTGAACGAGGACGGCACCAAGTCCTAAATTGCTGGCGTCTGTGTGGATGTCTGTTTCCGCTTCCTCATCAAAGTGCGCAAGGACCGGGTGGTTTTGAAGTCGCCGTCGCAGCTCATTGAACGCATCTTCTTGTTCACTGTGCCATACGAAAGGCATATCTTCTTTCGTTAATCGCGTTAACGGCTCGGCAATCTTCGAAAAGTTTTTGACGAAACGTCTGTAATAGGCACAAAGTCCTAGGAATCGCCTAATGGCCTTTTTGTTGGTTGGTCTAGGAAACTTTTCTACTGCTGCGGTCTTCTCAGGGTCAGGACGGATGCCTTCGGAGCTAATCACATGGCCGAGGAAAAGGAGCTCATGGAAGCCGAAGTGACATTTTTGTGGCTTTATCGTCAGCCCTGCTGAACTAATAGCTTTGAGCACAGTCCTTAGTCGTTCCACATGCTGAGCAAAGGTGGTAGAAAAAATCACGACATCGTCGAGATAAACCAGACAGGACTGCCACTTTAACCCGGAGAGCACAGTGTCCATCATCCGCTGAAAGGTGGCAGGTGCGGAACAGAGGCCGAACGGAAGTACCTTGAATTCGTATAGTCCGTCTGGTGTCACGAATGCTGTCTTCTCGCGATCCCGTTCGTCCACTTCTATTTGCCAGTATCCGCTTTTGAGGTCGAGAGAGGAAAAGAATTTCGCATCCCGTAGTCTATCGAGGGTGTCATCGATCCTCGGAAGTGGATAGACATCCCGCTTTGTGACGACGTTTAGCTTCCGATAATCAACGCAGAAGCGCAAGGTCTGATCCTTTTTCTTTACCAGCACTACAGGCGAAGCCCATGGGCTGGTCGATGGTTGAATTACGTCGTCTCGAAGCATTTCTTCGACTTGTTTGCTGATGACCTCTCTCTCCTTCGGTGACACTCGGTAGGGATGCTGGCAAATGGGCCTCACAGCTTCGTCGACAATGATGCGGTGTCTGGCGATGGATGTTCTCTGGACTTTCGATGTCGTTGAGAAACATGAGGCGAATTCTCGTACAAGGTTCTCTATTTGCTGCTTCTGGCTCGGTGATAGTGCTGCTTCGATGTGGACGGATGCGAGTATGGAGTCTACGTTGTCAGACTCCAGTAGTGCACCATCGGAAGAGCTCAAATCCGTAATTTGTTCATAATTGTTAAGGCGGGCAATGACGGTTCCCTTCGCAACATGCTGAACTTCATTTCCAAAATTAGTCAGGAAGACATTTGAACACCCGTCACGCAGCCGAACAAGGCCCCTTGCCATACAGATCCCTTTTTCGAGTAAGAGCCCAGTGTTACTGTCGGCTATTCCTTCATAGTCGCTGAATACGGTGCTTCTTACGGCGACAGCTATGCTGGATCTTGGGGGTATCGTGACGTCGTCGTCTATAATCTGAAGCGCATCGAATCGTTCTTCACTCTCGAACGTCGCGATGGCGTGCTTCGTTGAGAACGACACACAGGATTCCTGCAAGTTGATAACTGCACCGTTCGCCTGCAAAAAGTCCATTCCAATAATTACATCCCTTGAGCATTCTGATAGCACAATGAAACTGGCGACGTATGTAAAGCCGCGTATTCCGATTCTAGAAGTGCACCTGCCCACCGGGTTGATAAGGTGTCCACCGGCGGTTCGAATTTGCGGTCCTCTCCAAGGAGTCAGCACTTTTTTCAGTCTTCTGGCAAGTACTTTGCTCATAACGGAATGGTCTGCGCCTGTGTCTACTAAAGCAGTAATTTCGCAGCCGTCTATAAACACACATAAATCGGAAGCTACGTCACTCTTTTCGCAACTGCTCTCGCGTCCGTCGTTATATTTCAGAATCAGCGCTGGAGGCTCCGTTCGTGCGTCGACAGCGGCCTCACCTCCACAGGTCGCCGGCATTAGTTTTCCCGACGTGGGCTTTGGGGGCGTCGCCTTGGGGAGCTTGAGGATGGACGCGGGCTCGGTGATCGATACCTCAGCGGCACTGTTGACCGAGGTTGGTGTTGCTGTGAAGTCTGCGGGCTTTGGCGCATTGACAAATACTCCTGGATCTCGAAAGGGCGTTCACCGTTTCTTGGGCAAGGAGCGTTTATGGAAAACCCCCGAAGTCCCGCTCTGCGGTATTCGCACATCCTGTAGAGATGACCAGCTTCGCCGCAGTGGTAGCACAGCGGGATTCTATCAGGAGTGCGCCATATGTCAGCTTTCCGGTATCTCGTCTCCGGCGGAGACGGCAAGAACCGAGGTTCAGGTACATGCGCAGTTGCCGCGACGAAGGTACGTCCTGGAGATCCTCTGAGTACCTCGGCGTACGATACCGTCGGCCGTACCGGTGACGACGCTTGCGGCTGTGCTGGTGGGTGCTGTTCGCGGACGGCTTGTCTCACTTCTTCGCGAACCACTTCTGCTAACGAAGAGACCTCTGTGGGGCCGTTGTTCCGCTGTTGCCTCTGGAGCTCTTCTCGAACCACAGACCTTATGAGCTCTCGTAAGACCTCGACGCTGTTCCCGAACATTGCCGGCATCGCATCCACAGAGGCGATGTTCATATCGCGGTTGTAGAGTCTCGCACGCTGTTGAAGAGTCCTTTCCATAGTTGTCGCCTCGGAGCGGAATTCGGCGACGGTGCGTGGAGGGCTGCGAACCAGACCAGCAAAAAGCTCCTGCTTCACGCCGCGCATCAGGTGCCAAAGCTTCTTGTCCTCGCTCATGCTCGGGTCGGCTCGGCGGAATAAGCGGGACATATCTTCGAGATACATTGCCACGCTTTCGTTGTTTCGCTGGCTTCTTGCTTGCAAAGCGGCTTCGGCTCTTTCCCGGCGGTCTGTGCTCGGATACGTGGCCAACAGCTCCCGTCGGAAGTCATCCCACGACCGGAGGACAGCTTCGTGGTTTTCAAACCACGTTCGCGCACAGTCTTGCAACGCGAAGTAAACATTGCGGAGCTTCCGGTTTTCGTCCCATCCGTTGTAGTCAGCGACGCGCTCGAAGCCTTCCAACCAGTCCTCGGCGTCTTCGAAGGTGTCGCCGTGAAAAGGCTCGGGCGTTCGCGGCTGATCAACCACGATGCGGGTTGAGGCTGTCTGAGATGTCATTTCTGTATTATCTGCTGCTGCTGTTATAGTCTGCTCCGGCAAAAGAGGAAACTCGGGCGGCTCACCACGTAGGCGACGGCTCGTGCGCTGGTGGACGGGCGTAAGCTCGTTGGGTCTGAGATGGCGTGGTTCCGGGCTGCTTTCTCCAACTCGAATTGGGCTGGAAATCATTACCCCGCACCTCCACCAGAATTGTAACGGACAGTTAAGGAAACCCAGATACGACTATTGATTGTGGGCGAACTTGTGCCCTGGGGTAAAATAAAAAACACTGCCGCGTTCTAAACGGGAGATCAGGAAGGCCTTCTCTCTCGAGCGTCGCTTCACCTCGTCTTCTTCTTGTAGACGCCGACAACGGCCACCTGCGATGCGAGTGCGTGCGGCGAAAACACGTGCCATTACTTCGTCCTTTTCCTTCAATACTCCGTTGTCGTCTTGAGGGGGCGCACGAACCTGCGCGCGTTGTTTAAATGTTTCTGCCTTGTATCAATATGTTCAAGGATTTTGCAGGGTACACTGGTTAATGAGATGGGGCGATAATTTAATGGGGAGTGTTTGTTGCCCGATTTGTGAACTGGAACGACCTTTCCGTGCTTCCAATCGGGAGGCAGCACGCCTGTTGAAACTGACTGTGAATATAGAAGACAGAGATATGCTGCACAAATATGTTTAGTGTTTTTAAGAAGTTTAGACGTAATGTCGTCCACACCAGCTGCCGATGAAAGTTTGATATTGTCTATGAGGGATGTAATGCCGGATGGAAAAAATGTAATTGGTGGCATGGTACATTGAAAGTTCGCATGAGGAATAGAAAATGACATTTCAGTTTCTTGTGTAAATACTGACGCAAAGGTTGTGTTAAACAAGTGAGCGCATTCGGCGTCGGTTAGGGAATCACCTAATTCATTTGATAAGGTAATAGTTCGCGTGTCCTGTGGGCTTAAGACTTGCCAGATTTTTTTTGGGTTGTTCTTAAGCATGTGCGGCACATCAGAATAAAAGAATGAGCGTTTGGCATGAAGTATGGCTTCCAGATAGGCAGTTTCAGCTGCTTTGTATTTTTCCCATGCGTCAGGGGTGTTACGGGTCTTAGCTGCTCGGAAGAGACGTTTTTTCTTGTTTTCTAATCGCTTCAGCGCTTTACTGAACCAGGATTGTGCTGAATTGGAATGAATGCTGATTTGGGGAATGTATTTGCCAACTAAGTTGTTTAGTTTCTCTTTGAAAATTTGCCAATTTTCACCCATGGTATGACAAGAAAAGGCACTTGCAAAACTGGGGTAAAATTGCGTTAGTTCATGATTAATTGCTTCATAATTGCCCTTTTCATACAAGCGAATAGTCTTTTTAACAGTCGGGGTGAAAACGGGTTTAATTACAAAGTCGACATGAATGACTTTATGGTCACTGATTTCGGGAAGATACGCGATGGATGACACGCTCTCAGGATTACTTGTTAAGACAAGGTCTAGTATATTTTGGCAGTTATCGGTGACACGGGTTGGTTCTGTGAGCACTTGAGATAAGTTAAAGTTGAGGCATACCTCAAGGAACTCGTTCGATTCCCTTGATGTAGCCGTTGGTGCAGGCCGGCTTGACCAATCGATATTAGGAAAATTAAAGTCTCCAAATAGAATTACATGCATGTTGGGGTGTTTGGTGGTTATTGCACTTAAGATGTTATTCAGTTTGAAAGAGAAGTCTGGAGTACTATGAGGGGGCCTATAGCAGACGCCAAGTAAAATTGAATAGGGTGCGGCATGGCATTTAAGCCATAGGATTTCAAGATCGGACATAGTGTTAACAGATGTACACGATATATTTTGGTCTACGGCGACAAGTGCCCCTCCCCCCCTCGTGCCCTTGCGATCGTTTCGGAAGAGTTGAAAATTTGGTAGGTCAGCGAGCACTTCGCTGTCCGTTACGTCTCCTGTAAGCCATGTTTCCGTTAATATTAGAAGGTTACTGCAAGATGACGAAACCAGATTAGAAATAATGTCACGTTTTGGGATGAAGCTCCGTATGTTAGTGAAAATAGCGGAAAGGAACAAGTTTGATCGCGGGGCGGGCCGAGGGCGGGAAGGCACATGTTGATGACTGGGCAATTGCTACGATATTTCCTTAACAGATTCTGTGGAATGGTCAAACACGTATCGTTTGGTACCTATATGTAATGTTTTGAAGCAGAGAGAGTAGGACGTGGATTTCGATTTAGCGAAAGCAATAAGGTTTTTACGAGCAATTCTGATGGGCTGAGGGAAATCTTCTCCGACGCTGAAATTGCTTATCTTAAATTTAGGGCCATTAGAAAGTAGAGACTCTTTAGTTTTGAATTGGTTAAATTTTACGATAAGTGGCCGAGCACGGCCTTCTCTATGGCGTCCAAGGCGATGCGCACGGTCAATATGGTTGGGATCAATGACGAAGTTCAAGTGTTCATTGCAGTGGCGGATGACGATTTTTTCAGATTCTGCAAATGTTTCTTTCGGGTTAGGATCGGAGATGTTATAAAATATTAGGTTATTACGGCGTGACCTGTTTTCGTTATCATCCATCTGTGTAGCAAGGCGTGCGATCTGACCTGCCATTTGGGTGGTATCTATTCTTATGGTATCAAGGTCAGTTCGTAGTGTTGAAATGGCTTTGTAATGTCTTTCTAAGTCAGTCATGCGTTTACTTAAGTCCGTTAGCGTTTTGTCTCTTGTTAGTAGCTTGCTTTTTAGGTCTAGTACTTCGGTAATAAGTTTTGGCTGGCCAGAAGCTAGCTTTCCTAATTCAGACATTACGTTTTCAATACCGGGAGGGCCAGGGTTAGTTTCAATATCACCCGACAAAAGCAACAAAGACCGTATGACATGAACACATTCGATAACAATTGTAGCGCAGCACCATGGGCTCGGTAGCTGTATTAGGAAGTAGTTACTGGATTTTTTCCCGAAAGAATGATACGTTCTACTGACCTGCATGGCGAAATACAGCGGATTAGTGGTCTGCGCTGAAGCACAGCCACCGAGCCCACAGAGCGCGGGGGATGACAGGGCCGGCTTTATAGCTGACGTAGGGGACGATGTTGCTGACGATGGCGCGTTCCATGGTGAATGAGGATCCAAAGAAGGTAGCGATGGCGCTGTTTTACATGATGAATCGGTCGTGGCGGGAGCAGGCAAGGGGCCCGCGCTGGGTGTGCTGGGCCGAATTTCTGGGATGGCTGTGGCTTGGGGGAAGGCCAGAATTGCGGGCAATAGAAGAAGTCCGGTGATGAAACCGTGCACCTGCATGGCGAAATACAGCGGATTAGTGGTCTGCGCTGAAGCACAGCCACCGAGCCCACAGAGCGCGGGGGATGACAGGGCCGGCTTTATAGCTGACGTAGGGGACGATGTTGCTGACGATGGCGCGTTCCATGGTGAATGAGGATCCAAAGAAGGTAGCGATGGCGCTGTTTTACATGATGAATCGGTCGTGGCGGGAGCAGGCAAGGGGCCCGCGCTGGGTGTGCTGGGCCGAATTTCTGGGATGGCTGTGGCTTGGGGGAAGGCCAGAATTGCGGGCAATAGAAGAAGTCCGGTGATGAAACCGTGCACCTGCATGGCGAAATACAGCGGATTAGTGGTCTGCGCTGAAGCACAGCCACCGAGCCACCGAGCCCATGGTTGCAAATGTTCTTGCTGTTCATTTCGGTTTACCTCAGGACATTTACTTTTGCATTAGTGAAGTGGCGCATCACGTTAGTGCAGAAAAAGAATGCATCATTTCTAATAGCTTGATGTCTTTCATGAATTTGCTTGTGAAGCCAGCAGCTTGATATCTTCTAGTGTATAAATGAGCGCATAAATGTTCTCATTTGTGATCTTAATAATGCTTAAGCTGTTGACATGCATTGTAGATAGGCAGACACAAATTTACAAAGGTTACAAAAACAACCACCTTAGCAAAGCATGGAAGTGGCTACGTCAGGCGGCTCGACTGATAACTGTAGAAACGTCATTCAAAGCACATGCAATTATCCTCCACTTCCGGCGGCGTTTTCTCTACTTCCTTTTTAAATATAGAGATGTTGATCCATAAATATTTTCACAGACAACAATTAAATTTCTTTATTTTCGCTTTTCCTTTCTGTTTGGCTGTTGCCTTGGCTCTCTGCCTTAGTAGATCGCTTAATTTCTCAACTCTTTGCGATTCTTGTTTCCAGTTGCCAATTTTGCACGAAAAGTTCTGTACAATTAGGGAAAAGCGAGATGAGGTAACGGGTAACAGTCATATTGTTTATGTGTTTAATGGTTATTGCGGGGTCTCAGGATGGACGCAGTTTCGCATGACTTTATTTTCCACCCTATCTTACCCAAATCGCGGCTATATGGTTCCGAGGATCAGCCACCGTCGCGGCGAGCCGTCACTCAAGGAAATAATGAAGCAAAAGGAAACGTTAAACGCCACTGGCGTTTCCTCTGACCGCAACTAGTTCCACGAGCATACAGACCAGCTTCCTTTACAAACCAAATTCCTTTCATGGGGCGCTATAACGTTAAACTATTCCAAAAAACTTTTGTATTCCAATCCTGCAATCAGCCCTCCATGATCGGCCAAGAAATTCTCGGGCCACCCCCACTTCGGCTGTCTCTCACGCGACGTCATGAAAACCGTGAAAAGGCCCCGTCTGATATGATGTGTGCAGACTGATTATGCCTGGTTAGTCGGAACGAAATAAAAATAATTATTTCGCATTCGATGCCTTTTTCGACATAATACTCTTTCATTGGTCAAACGTTTTCCGGCTGCACTCACTTCGCCTGTCTGTCACACGACGTCACAAAACCGTGAAAACTCATAGCGCCAAATTGACGTGCATGCGGAAAGCACACATTAATATGCCGAACAAAACTGACTTTTTTTTTCTGAATAGCCGGAGGCTTCCCTGTTCCGAAAGGAATAGAAGATGGCTGCCCACCAATTGCTCTGGCATTATATATATAGCTATAGTGGATATTTATCTCCCTCTAATAAACATTTTTCCATGGCACTATAACGTTATGCAGCCCTTTGGGCACGTATGCGACGTCATTTTGCCAACTCTTCTTTGCTGAGGATCTGTTCTGGCGGCATTTTTAACGCTACGTTGCACACCGCGCGATTTTCTACTATGGACTGCAAGCTAACCCTTACAAAAATGACTTGGGACTGTCTATAGAAAGTCTATAGACTTTTTATAGACGACCTTGCCTTTCTATAGATTCGGACTTTTGTTGGTACAAAGTCTATAGGCTGTCTGTAGAAGAAATTCGATAAAGTTTCTATTTCGTTTTGTCTATTCGCACTCTATAGACGGTCTATAGAAAAAAGTCGATAAGGTGTCTTTTTCTGCTTGCGGTGTTAAACGACTCACCGTTATTGCCGTTGTCAGCCGCAGCAGAATCCAGCTCCCGTTTCGATGCAGCCGTGTTCCGAATGGCTCACGACCGAAACCTAGCTTTCGGGCTTACATGTCTGCTAGCTAACACGCCACTTCACCGCAGTGAAATAACGCGAGACATCGAAGCGCAATGAACTATAGTTTTAGCAACAAAGAAGCAACCAGTCAAGTGTACGAACGAATGAATCCGTGCCGCCGTGCACTCGAAAATACCGGTAAAAATTTTAAATCCAGGCCATAGGTCACGTGAAAGATCGATGATGCTGAACGCTATTAGCGTTTATAGTGACAAAGAAACACTAAACTTACTAATAAATAGTGCAATATCTAATTAGCAGTGATAATTTTTCCCCCTTCTTTATGTAATAAAAATGCTTCGGTAATTGTAAGAGAAAGTTCGTAAAATAAAATTGCGCTTATTACGGTGCCTATTGCGATAAATATTGGAACTAACGTAAGCATCCCGAAGTGGTTCTACTATGCTGATTCTATTAGCAGCGCCGCGCGTTCATTTTTTCGCCCTCTGTGGCACTTTGTTGAACTTGAGAGTGTGCTACACCTGGCGCGCGTGCTACTGCTGGTTGTGCGGCGACTCCTCAACGATATCCGCGGCGAGATGCAATGCCCTTAGCTCCGCTGTCGTAGAGGAAGCCCGGTAGGAGAGCCGGCACTGCCTCGCGGCGCCAAGGTCCGGTGCAACACAGGCGGCAGCCACCGAGCCGTCGCCGAGTACGGAGCCGTCGGCATACAAGTGCGTCCTCCCCCATAGGTCGTCCTCGATTCTGGCAGCAGCCTCCTGCTGTACAGCGCAGAGAGGCGTGCGATGCTTGGAGCGGACGCCCGGGAGATCGAGACACACGTGCAGTGGCGTGCGCTGGTGAGGCGGTGGCCAGGGCGGCGGAACGGGTGGGGGTCGACCACCAGGCAGTCAAAGAGCTCACACGCTGTTCCCACTCGAGACCGGGGTAGGCGACGAAGGAGGGACAGGATGGAGCCTGCGTCCGGGACACGGGAGAGGCACTCGAGGTGGACGAGGGCACGCAGGTCAGCCGACAGGGAGACGGGCCATGCACCGTCTCCGCGAGCGCTTCCGCGATGCGCGAGGGAGACCGTGGCACATACGAAGCACTCGGCAGTGGTCGATGCACCTCCACAGCGGGTAGAGCACTACCGCGGAGTAGAGCGCCGCCGCGAGCGAAGCAGGGCAGCCGTACGTCGCCGCGGGCGAGCAGGCCGCGCACCGCACTCTCCATTCGGCGCCTCACAGCGCGCAGCCGGCGCACGGCAGCGAACCAAGTGAGGCAGTTGTCGATCCTGAGCCCCGCACTGTAAGACGCCAGGGCAGGCGGACTCCATCGACGAGCACGCAGCCGGTGCGGCGGCGAGTACCACTGCGGGGGTGTATGATGAGCACCTCGGATTTCGTCGGACGATGGCGCGCAGGAAGTCCGCGACAGACAGACAGACAGAAAAACTTTATTCATAGCAAGTGAGTTTGGACTCCACGATGTCAAGCGCCGCCTGAAGCCGGGAGCGCATCTCGCCCACCGCAGAGGTCGGCCCGCGCACGTAGAGCGCGATGTCGTCCGCGTAAAGCACAGCGTGCACAAGGAAGGGGCCCGTTGTGAGAATGCACTCGATGATGGGCTCGAGGGCAAAGTTGAAAAAAAAATTGGAGGACGCTTAAGCTTCGCCTTCAAGAGTGGAACGCGACAGCGTTCCCGTCGACCCGCCAAGGGGTGTAAGACAATGGGCTACGGCGCAGCCACTACGCGCCCCGCATCGGACGCGGTGAGCGTCGAGCAACGCAGCGTTCGGCGCGATAACGAAATGTGCGCCTGAGCAAGCGACCCACGCCTGAGCCTTAGAAACAGCTCGTTTCTAAGGCAACACCGCATTCACTAGAGGCGCTTTTGTACCACTTTGAAGCATCGAACTCGTGGCTCAGTGGTAGCGTCTCCGTCTCACACTCCGGAGACCCTGGTTCAATTCCCACCCAGCCCATCTTGCAAGTTGTTTTTTATTCATGAAGCACCTGCTGGGATTTATCGCTCACGGCCAACGCCGCCGACGCCGACACCGACGACACCGGCTTTTCTGCGACACGAGCTCCTTAACGCTGTCGCGTTAAAACGGGCTGAAAACGCTTCCCTGAGGCACCCCGCAGCTCAAACACCGCGACTCGGACAGCAGATGTTCTGTAGGAAAGCCTCGATGTAGGCAAAGGGCCTGCACATCACACCGAGGGCCCGCACGGCCGAGGGGATGGTGGCGTGAGGGAGGCAGTCGAATGCGCCTCGGACGTCGAGGAGCAGCAAGAAGGCGATATCCCGGTCGAGTCTGGCCTGCTTAAGGGTGCCGACGACGATAGCGATGCAGTCCGCCGTAGAGCGGTGAGTGCGGACGCCGCACTGCTCGAAAGGTAGAGCACCGTGGGCATCCGCAAATCCACTGTAGCCGGGTTAGAGCCATCGCCTCCATCGTCTTCCCTGGGATAGACGCGAGGGAGATGGGTCGGTATGAGGCAGGGCTGCGAGGTGGCTTGCCACATTTCTGGACGGGGACGACGACAGCATGGCGCCACGAATCCGGGAGGGAGCTGCTGCGCAGGATGTTGTTGTAAGCGTTGAGGAGGAGGCGGCGCTGCAGCTCATCGAGGTTGCGCAACATCTGCCGCGTGATCCCGTCTTCCCCAGGGGCACTGTGGCGTCGCCGGCCGCGCGACTGGGCCCGCTGCAGCTCGTGATGAGTGAAGTCACCCTCGCACAGGCTTGAGATCGCCTGCGCGTGGTTTGTGCGAGCTTCACCCCGCACGAACGCCGCCGCGTAGAGCGCCTACAACGTAGCCGTGGGCGCGCTGGAAGCGGGTGGCAGCAAAAGCGTCCGCCAGAATCTCAGCGAGCGCCAGCTCGCTGATCCCCCACGCTATGGCGATGGCCAGCACCGGGAACCGCGGTGTCTTCGGGCTCAGCAGGGCACGGATGACTCGCCAGCCACGGCGCTCGTTGCCAGGCTGGGCGAGCGACGAGCAGACCCCATGATCGGCGGCGCAGCTGTCAGGCGTGTCGTGTGCACACCGCGTCCAGGCGGTTGTACAGTGTCCTTCGTGGCATCGGTCCGAATCGCTCGCCGCTGAGTGCGGCAGCGGGCGGCGCGCACATTGAGGAGCTTGATGTCCAGGAAAGGGGATCCGGCGGGGCCGACCACACGCGACGAAGCACGATTCGCGCACTCCGCGATGTGCGTGAAGAAATCGCCGCGCGGTCTCTCGGCACAGAAATCGCGGAACATGGGCCAGCGCACGACCGTGTACACACGCGTGGCACCACGACTCGGCCGCGCGGGGGAGAGGGAGACGGGGAAGTGGTCGAATCCAGCGGCGCGCTGCCAGTCGTATGAGCAGCGCTCCGAAACAAGCGCCAGATCGATCACTGTGGCGGTCCCGCTGCGACGGACGTAGGTTCGCTAGCCGCTGTTGATGACGGCGAGGCCCGCCGCACCGGCCGCGCTCATCAGGTTCTTCCCCCGCGTGTAGGTTCTGGCAGAGCCCCAGCTCCCGTGATGGGGGTTGAAATCGCCGCACACCACGCACTCACGCGCGAGCGAAGCGGCGAGGCACGGCAAGAAGGACATGTTCACACCATGACATGACATCGTCCTCGCGCGCCGTATGCTGTATGTGTGAGTCAGAGCGTACGACGGTTTGCCGAATCGCGCACCCAGGAGGAAAGCAGGAAGGCAACGCGGCGCGCGCCGTATCTTGACAGCGATCTGCATCTCCCATACCTTTGTGCGCGCCGTGTTCTCGCCGTTCAGCTTGCGTTGAATCGATAGCAGCACGATAGACAGCTGGTGGGGCGCTTCCTCACGCCAGCAAGTTGCTGCGTTGCTGCTCCGTCCTTCTCGCATGGCCCTCGGCAACTCGATCGCGAGACGAGCATGGTGCCTCCATAGCGCGCACACAACCCGCAGCAACCGATGAGGCAGTGCTGCCAACCTCCGAAGTTAGTTTTCCCTTAATTTGGATGAAATATTTCCGCAGATATCCACAGATTTCTGCAAAATGTTGTCCCTCAGTACGCGAATTTTATTTCTGTATTTCTGTTATGCCAATGACAGCATAATTTATAGTTTAATTAGATGCTCTTTTTAACGCTGCTGTGCTCAACCGGAAGTGGTGTCGCAGTGCAAGTTCTGCTGATAACACGGCCTCTTAGTTAATGCGATATTGACAGGAAAAGACGCCAGCACGCGCGCACTTGGTTCTTGTCCATAATTGTTTGGCCTATAGGGGGACGTGCCAAGATTACAAGGATCCTTATTCTGAGGGTTAGGTTGGCGCCGGAGATCCCTTACAAGTGTAAGAGTGTCAAAGCAGTGTGCTACTGCGCAACAGCAATTTTAAAAGAGCGTCAGACACTTTGGCATACGCTAAACATGGTCAAGGCAAAAGGCTGCGCGCTGACAAGGCATTAATTGAATTACTTGACATTCTCATTCAAATGCCTTGCCACTTTCTATTGTCTTCTGTTGGTTTAACGCGAGCGCATTATATGGCTCATGATGCCGGAAATGCAGCTGAATTTAAGGTTCGACGGATCGACGGTTCGACGCCCACCCAAGGTCGTGGGTTCCAGTGTCTTAACTCTACCCTTATTACCTGTGCCTTAATTCGCCCTAATTTACACCAAAGGTCGTGGGTTCCTCCCGCACCAAAAATCGTCAGTTCGACTACCACCAAAGTCTGTGGGAGCGAGTACCTTAATTAACTGTGTCTTAATTAAGAGTGCCTTCATTAACATCGGCTTAATTAACACCAAAGGTAATGGAATCGGGTGCCTTTATTAACTCTATTAGTTAACTGTGCCTTAACATCACCTTAATAACACCAAAGGTCGTGCGTTTGATTCCCACCAAAGGACAAATGTTCGACACCCATAGTAGGTGCCATTGAATTTTGCTGACATAGTTTGACTGCATAATTTGACCGCATGGTCAAATTTTCGACCCAAGAGCCATCTAAGCCTTTCGCCTTAATATATGAATGTCTTTGTTTGCTTGCTCTATACGGACTAGCACCATTACATTTACGCACTCGCATGTCATCTGCAGCAAATAACAAAAATATGCAAGTAATTTTTATCTTTGTGAGAAAGCAAATTCGCCCAAACACACGAACACTGGGACCCTGCGCATAGTTGGTCTGGCTGTGGGTGGTTCCAGATAAATTTTAGTCTACGCATTCGTAGTCGGCTATTCAGTGTCATGAACACATTGCGTGCAGATTATATATGTCTGCTTATGCCCAGATGTATTCGCGCTGCTTTGTTTAAAAATATCGCATAAATGTGTTTCCCCGTTTACAGTAAAATAATTAATTCCGAGTGCATATACATTGTCAGCACAGCTAGAGGTAAGAAAAAAAATCGTACTAGCAGCACTTCTTTAAGGGACCCAGGGCATCCACGCCCTGTTGTTTGTTTGGCATGATGCGTTCATTGCGGTGCTGTAGGATCAAGTCATACCTTACAGGCTAATGCGAAGGCAGTTTGAGGTGACTGAAATAAAAAGACGCCATCACCTCAGCAGTTTAGCCCTTTCAATGTCCTGGCGTCAAATTTCCCTAGGTATAATATCACTTCTTTATTTCTCTAATCAAGGCATAAAATGGTTCCCTAAAACTTCCCCAGAATTAGCCATGCTGATAAGAAGTTTACCAAGCGCGCTTGCCCTACCGTCCTCTTCTGCGAAGCTTCGCATCTCTTCCCCTTCCCCGCTTCGCTCAACGCCACCTAGACTTTCCTCTATAGGTGACGTTGTTTGCCGCATGCTCACATACCAAAAAAAACGGCCGTGGCTTAGCTTGGTTAAGCCTGGTGATTGCGAAGCAATAGTGTCCGTAGCGCCCCTGGTGAGAGGAGCGGGAGTTAGGCCGCCGTTGGTGGCTACCGCCTAGCATCGCGACGGCGTGAGATGGGGCCCCGTTTTTACACAGCTGGTGTGACGTCACACCGACCGTAGCGCCCCTGGTGAGAGGAGCGGGAGTTAGGCCGCCGTTGGTGGCTACCGCCTCGCATCGCGACGGCGTGAGATGGGGCCCCGTTTTTACACAGCTGGTGTGACGTCACTCTAGGTCACGTGGTATGACGTCACGCAGCGAGGTCACGCTAAAGGTCAATGGTGCCTACCACCGCCTCGCCACGAAACGGGCTGAAGTGCGACCTAAAGTAGTATTGCTTCGCAATAAAAATGGGTATAGAATTAACAGTGACTGCTACCGAGTAAAAAGTAATTGACCAATTCGGAAAAATTCACTCGCAATTCCGGCCCTGCAAAATGCATGTCCCGCGAAGCAGTTCAAAACCACCATTACAACTGCTGAGGGGGTCATGCGGTGCTTTAGAGTAATAGTGGCAATGGGACTAATGATAATTTTGACAGCACGCCGCCACCCATAGCGGAGGTGCAACAACACTGAAAACCGTTGCTAGGCTGGTTCTTCCATGCACGATAGGCGACGGATGTCCCTCTTCACGTCGCAAGCTACCGTGGGCGCGGCAGGTTGTGTAATCTTTACCGGGAAATGCATGCGGCTAGTGTCACAAGCTTCCCATTGGTATCGAGAGCACCTTATCATCAAGTACGGGGTTCGGATGCTTTATCTGTGCGTGTTCCTTATTGAAACGTATGCTGCTGTGTATGCGTGATTCTAAAATACTATGTGTGCACTGCTCGCCTCACTTTGCCGAGTGCTTGAAACTTGTGCCTTACGAGTCGGGGCTCCTGGCCTGCACTGCCGCCGGGATCGGCCTACATTTTTGCTAACGGACGCGAAAAACGCCGACCAGTGAGGGGCTAACAGCGTCGCTGTAAAAAATTACTAGAAATTTATTTTCTTACAAATAAACCACTACATATAGTTCATTAGGCAAGGAGTCGGGACTTATGTGCAGTGCAGGCAAGAGAGTGTTTGAGACGCACGCACACATACACACGCAGACATGCACACACATAAAATAATGTCGCGTGTGCCGAAATAGGCAATATTTGACCGAAACAATCGCCTGCCCCCCTTGCAGACAGGCTTGTGGCAACATTTTACATCCTGCTATTCATACACGTGCCAGCCGTTGACCGCCCGGCATACAACTGTCTCTTCAGTGACAGTATTGCTTGCTCTATTTACAAGAGAGCTTTGAAAGTGTAAAGGAGCGTTATGCAAAGCTCGTGCTCATGACTTTATGTTAAGCACGGGTGCAGACGAGCATGCTTACTTGGGGGTCGCAGGACGTGTAACTGACAACGGCTGAGTTCTTGCTGCTGTCCAAAAGATCCACGGGTACGTTGGACTGCAAATAGAAACGATGTGTACGAGGTTATACGGCGTGGACTCCCCACTCCACCTTGTAACTGAATATTCACTCAGTTCCGCAGTCCTTTAATGTATTACAAAGACAACTGGGTAACGTGGCATTTATGAAGTAAGTTACGTAGACTGTAACGTCGGTCACTCAGTATATACCAGTGCTACCATTTGCAAAGTGATTTACCCTAAATCAAAGGATATTAACTCTCATTCAAGAAAAAAGCGCAGATAATTAGCATTTGGCTGAATACATAGTTGCGCTAATGAACCGTTTAATTATTCACTAGGTCCTGCCACAGTTGCTCTGTGGCTCTGGTGTTGGGCTGCTCAGCACGAGGTCACGGGATCGAATCGCGGCCAGGGCGGACGCATTTCGATGGGGGCGAAATGCGAAAACACCCGTGTACTTAGATTTAGGTGCACGTTAAAGAATCCCAGGTGGCCCAAATTTGCGAAGTCCTCCACTAAGGCGTGCATCATAGTTATAAAGTGGTTTTGGTTCGTAAAACCCCATAATTTATTTTAATTAATTATTCCTTAGGGCACAAGCTAAAGCCAAACAGTCTGCTTAGCCCTAAGACGAGCGTTACGCACCCAGACTTGCTGTATGCCCGGTGAATCATGTTCGAGGACTTCTGGCTGCGCATATATCTACTGCAGAACTTGGCACCAAGCAACCCTGGGCGTCGCACCTGCCGCATCGTTGCAATCGCAGCCGCGTGAAAGGCGCCCTCTCAAGATCGCATTGCGATGCGTGCGACTGAGCTATTTCTAGTCGTACACACTAGCCGCAGCACAACATTTAAGCGGTCCACGACCCCGTCGCACGCTGTGATTCAGGAACGACTAGCCTTATAAATAATTCATCATTTACAAAAACCTGTAATTGGTTCAAGATTATTTTTACATGAGTAAAGCAAACTATAAAATACTCTTACACCGCTGTGCATGTCATGCGTGCCGTTAGGTTTGCCGAGTGTTCACATACAAGCGAATCTCTTTTGCAGCGCGATATATTTTGTTTCACATCTGCCAGCATAGTAACGGGCGTAATTGTTTCCCCAGCGTCTCTCTGAGCTCCTGTTACGGTGTCTTGTGGATACTCGACAGAGTGCGAAAGAACATGGCACGCGTTCCAAATTACGGTGGACTCGCCTAGAGTGCAACCTCTTGAGGCGTCGTTCTTGGCCTGCATCTTTGTGTCGTTGGCAATGCGTGCTCTTGCTAGACAGAATAGCTCTTGACAACTAGAAATTGGTTTTTTAACCTTTTAAAGCTTGAGCCTTCTAACTAAGAAAGGTTTCCATGTCTTCAGAATTGCTGTATATGCACGCAGAATATCATGTTCTTTACAATCGCTGCGGCAGACATAGTCACCTATAGGTGGAGGCTGACAGAACCGGTAGGAGGAATAAATATTGTGAACATTTTAGTCACCCTTCATCTTCGTCATTTGTATATTTTCATCATCTTGGCCAGCGTCATTCTCTTCAGCGCGCCGTCCCGCCGAAGAAAGCGTCGAGGTATAACAGCTGCCTCGCATGTGGTGGAGGTTTCTCTCGATCCGTTCGCCATCTGCAACTTCCCTTCGTTCAGGTCACCGCATGTTTCGCCTTTTTACCGCCATGCCCCAAGAAGCGCAGGCTCCGTGATAATCGCGCAACCTCTTTCATGGACCATCAGTAGCGCGACCCAATCATGTTCGCTGGCCTCCGTGGTAACGACATTGAAAGATGGCTGGACAGTTATGACCGAGGGAGTGAAGTTAACCGGTGCGATCATTTTCACAAGGTTCTTAACGTCGCCTTCCACGTCACTGACGTTGCCAAGACTTGGTTTTTTAGCCATGAGAGCAATTTGCCAGACTTGGCGATGTTCAAGCACCAGCTTCGATAGATTTCCGGCATCGCAAACGTCCACGAAAGGTCACCAAGAAAAAAAGAATCACTGACCATTACGGGCTGGGTAGTGGGGCGCCGACTAGTGCGGACAAGCAAACATCGGCTCCCGATATCATCAATGATTTCACGAGGTTATTCACCCCAAATCGAGGTGAATTGCGCACCAACGAAAGCAGCAAGTTACACGGATTTCGTGGATACCGAATTTATTTCGGCGAGTGGACACTTTCTCAACATTTTCTGCATTCGAATTCTCAACCTCGGCATGCAAAGGCGGGTAGGCCTAGGGCTAACACCGCAAGTCACTCACTACCGCCATGGAAATCATCACCGGTGAGGCGATATCGCCGGAAGACGCGAATGACCCGGGGTGGATCGCGGCATATAACTGCAAACCACGCAAGGGTAAGGCCAGTCAACCCCAAGGAGCAAGTTCGTCAAGTTCACGTGGCAGACGAAGGGACGGCGATCGCACCGCCGGACCGAACAGTGCATAGCAGCGCCTCGTCGCTACCTCGAGACTCCCTCAGCTACCGAGGGACACGTTCTGTATCATCGTGAGACCCCGAGACGGTCTCAACGTGGCCGAATCCATACCAGTGCAGGTTGAGCAAGCCCTGGGAATGGCGGCAGCCCTGGCTCCTCAAGGCCTCACGGAAGACTACATATGCCCCAACGTAACTCGGAATATCTTCATCATCTGCACCCCCAGCGAACGTAACGCAAGAGCATACGCCACGATGCAGCAAATTCGCATGAAAGACACTACGTATCGGGTCGCGGTATACCCGGCCCCACCCAATAATACCTGCAAAGGTGTAGTCCGAGGCATTGACCTCGAGCTCACTAACTCCCAACTCCGAGAACTGATCGTCACGAAACGCAACCCCAACGCCTTGGAGGTGAAAAGAATCAAGAACACCAAAGCCGTGACAATCCTTTTCCAAGGAAAGCAAGTACCAAGTTACATCTACTGCGGAGCAAGCATTGTTCGATGCACGCTCTTTCGCAGACACACGGAAGTTTGCTACAACTGTGGCAACATCGCTCACCCCCGCGGATGTCTGCCGTAACACCAGCACCACGTGGTGCCGGAAGTGTGGCTTGAAAACGCCACCAGAAGATCACCAGTGTACTCCTCACTGCACCCTGTGTGGCGGACCACACGCCACCGCTGACAAGGACTGCAAACGCAAGTTTCAAGTCCCTTACATCGTGCGACAGAGACGCCGCCGCAGGCGCAACCAACGCGGCCGCAGCCCCTCCCGAGGACCGAGCGGCGCCAGTCACCGCGATTCGAGCGCCACCTCTGGAATTTCCTTCCGTAGGGACCACAAGGAGTCGCTCAGTCACGCCGACACCCGAGCGCCCTCCGCAGCAGCCGCTCCCGCTCCAGGGCGCGCCTATACACCCGGCCACACAGAACTGACGTGGGCCGACCGAGTGCGAGGGAAACACCAGCAGCAACGGTAACATCTACCAAACAGGTAACGCGGTCTACATGGCCGGAGCATGAGAGCGAGATAGTCACAAGACAGGAACTAGCGGGTCTCCGAGCAACCATACAAGTGCTTACAGCGCAGCTTAATGCCGCGAAACAGCAGATTCAAAGCCTTAAAGCTCCCAAACAAGCACCACCCCAAGAGACAAACGTAAAGGTAAGCACAGCCAAACGCAAACCCCCTCCGCTCCCTGAGACCGAAGAAGAGAGTAATGCACCGCAAGATACCCCAGACGAAATTCTGCGACTTACGCGACAGAACCTAGAAAGTATTCGTACCCTAGCGAATCGTGTAGAGGTTGTCGAAAGCAAAGTCGCCATAAAGATTAAAGACAAAGCTAGTCAGCCACAACAGATGGACACGACGACGCACCTTTCGGCGCTAATAAATTCCTCGCAAAACCATCATGGCTAACACAACACGGGATACTTTAGAAATGTGGCAGTTGAATTGCGCTAGCTACGCGAAACGCAAATCCTCGCTTGAACAGTACCTCAAAATTCAACCGAAAAAGCCGCACGTAATACTATTACAGGAAACTCTATGCAAAACCCTTACGCTCTCACGGTACTGCACCGTCTCCCAAAGAGGAGGGGACGCCAGGAGCGCCATTACTTCCTGTAGACAAACGACGTCCGGTTGAATAACGGCGGCGTCTAAACATGCTTGTAGCGCTGCCGCTCTTTTCTGAAAAGAGCGGCAGTTCCGTTGTCATATCTAAGGGGTGCCCGTCGTTCGGGTTGTTTGAGTGGCTAGCTACCATTTCGATGTCCGTCGAATCGGAAACAGGCCCTGTTTTTCGACCTTCCTGGCCGTCGATGGTCTGGGGTGACTGCCAGCGCTTTTACACGACGTTTGCTGCAGCTTAGACATTTGTTCATCGACATCAACATTGTGGTTCTGCTCCTGAGCAAATAATTCCTGTGGAAAATTTTGCAAAACCTGAATTTGTTGTACTACTGGGTTCATCATTCTTTAGATGTTGCTAATTGTTGTTTGTTGTGTGGCAGGTTTGTCCCCCTGAGCTGGTTTAGCTTGCCAATTTTGGTATTTTAAAGCTGTGTTTTGAACGCTGCCCTCTCGACTTGAAGTTCTTCTACCGTTTGTTTTAGTTGACGATTTTCAGAAACGATTCTTCGGTACTCAGGGTTGGCGGTTATTGGATCGCCCTTTCGTGCCACTCCCGCCCAGCTCACTTTTTGTTCTGTCCAGTCTGCTGCCGCCAATCAAGTCCTGGATGGGGCAGGGGTTTGGGAGGATTTGCGGTGGGGTCTGTTGACGAAATGGTAGGATAGTCCTTGCTCTCGATTCTTCTTTCTTCCTTATCCTCTTAATTTTCGCATTTCTGGTCGCGACGTTGGAATGTCCTTTTGAGTTCGCATTGGAAGGCAGTCCTCGTCGTCTGTATTGTCTGTCATGCCATCTCGGTTTTGAGGACAACTTGATCGTCTTGGCCGGCGTTTTGCTTGCTATCCAATTTGGGGATTTTGGGTGCTGTCGCTGCGGTGGCAGCTAGAAACATTTTTCGGCTCCCGTGAGATGCTCTTCTCCGCAGGTGGTGCAGGGGGTTGCAGTCGTGGTCTGGTTGGGGCTCCCTAGTGGCGCAGTTCGGACATAATGGCAGGTGGAGGTTCAGGCATACGTCCGTTCTGTGGTCCGTGTGCTTGAAGTCTTGCAGAATTGTATATTATTCTTGTAAGAGACGCCGCTCCATCCACTCTTCCCTTGTGGAGCTCCCTACGTATGGCCGGACGAATGCCAATCGGCTTTTGACGCCCTTAAGCGTACCCCTCAGGTCCGAACCTGTGCTTTGCCATTTCGACTACACCGCCCCTACTCTCGCCTACGGTATCGGCGCTGTTCTTCTGCAACGACAGAAAAATTCGGAAGGGTGTGTTGTGTACGCAAGTACCACGCTGACAGCTGCAGAAAAAAGCTATACATCACTGAGCGAGAGTGCGCCACCGTTTGGTGCATCCAAAAATTTCGGCCTTATTAGCACTGCCGCCTCTTTTACGGTCGTTACTGATCATCACGCCTTGTACTGGTTGGTGACGCTGAATGATAGACACGTGTCGGTCATTGGATACTTCATTTACAAGAATACGACTTCGACGCCACCTGCATGTATGGAAATAAACACCAAGATGCTCTCTTTCGTTGTCCCCTACCACCGTATTCAAACGCTGCTTGCTTACCACCTTTCATGAGCACACCTGAGAGTGCGCCTTGTGCAGTTCCTTCGTTCGCACTTCTTGAGTGGCTTCCCTCTAACCATCCTCATACGCTTGCGGATCCTCAATGTCTTCGCCGATCATCTCGTCAGGCTTACGCTCGGCTCCGTCAGCAGGGGAACTTGAAAATTGAACATTCGATGCTATACCAGCTCGGGGGGAGGGGGGTGCTTCCTCTCGAACACCTCTAAATTCCTGTCATTCCCCGATTACTTATGGCCCACATACTGGATAACTTTCACAACGATGCCACTGCCAGTCATTTTGGCTTATATAAAGCCCATGAGCGAATCCACAGCCGGTTCTCTTGGCCTGGACTTGCAACCAGCGTAGTAAAATTGGCTTCCTGCTCGCACAGCTAACTCCGCAAACGACTGACCTCACCTACGGTTGGACTGCTTCAACGTGTACCGTGCCCTGAAGCTTCTTTCGCGGTTGTTGGTATCGACCTGTATGGATTGCTACCCATATCAGCTCGCGGTAACCAATCTGTAGTCACAGCTGCAGACCACGTGACACGGTACAGCCGCACTAATTTCAGGATCCGAAGCGGTGGCTGCAAAGCTATCTTTTTATGTGCTGGAACCCGACGTGTCCTTTGGGTGACTGAGCCAAGACCTTTCTGAACTCCTCGACGATGTTTTCCGTGCGGCCAACACGATCCACAAAACGACTTCCAGCCACCACGCTCAAAGTAATAGCCTCACAGAGCGCTTTCATCGCACGCTGTGATATCATTCTACCACCGTCACATTCGCATATAACACTGTCATGCAGCGCACTACGGGGTACTTGCCATTTTTCCTCGCGTATGGCCGTCAACCGATCGCTCTCCTCGACGTCTCTTTCTTTCCGATACCCTCGTCGACGTCAGCGCGTGATCAGTCCGTTTCGCACATTGCCCAGTGTCGCCACCGCTCCCACCTCAACACTGACGCCAGTCAACAACACCGCAAAACTCGCAATGATACATTCCACCGTGTCGTTTCTTTGCACCCTGGAGAATAAGTGTTGCTGTGGGCTCCAGTTCGAGCTCCTGGATTATGCGAAATGTTTCAATCCCGTTTTGTCGGGCACTACACTGCTGGGGAACAAACTTCGCCAGTGAATTATCGCGTCACTCCCTTTGTCCCGCCTTCGACGGCTGATACCGTGCCATAGAGATTGTTTCTCGTTTACAGCCTTTCATACGGCGTTCGCCGCCAAAACCAGCGGCCAGATTGGCCACTTTTGTGAACGGGGGAACAGTAGCGCGTGGCCCTGTTGAAAAAAGCGTCGAGGTATAACAGCTGCCTCGCAATATATTCGATAAGTCTAGTTTAGTCTAAATGGCAAATTTACCGGTTTTGTAGATTTGTAGACTCATCTAAAATCAACATTTAGACTATGTTCACACTTGGGAAGCGGCAAGCGGGTGGAAAGGCGAAAGCGGGCGGAAAATATTTTCCGTGCATGCCCAAGATTTTCATATTTGCTTCACCACTGCAGCGGAAACCACCGCCGCTTTCGCCCACATCCATCTAGACTGTGTACATTTGTCCGCGTGGTGGCGCTTTTCATCACACCATTTCAAGTGGTATGTTCATTCATTGACTCATCAGTTATAAAAAGCTATCATTTCGCACACCTGTGCGAGTAGTTTTTAACTTTCGTCTGCCGTAGATGCGGAAGAAGACATAGTTCGGTTACTTTTAGCTAGTTGTTTTTGTTAAAAATGGACAATGAACAAGAGAAAATGTTAAATTTTACAACAGGGTGTTTACATGCTAGTGCAGCTTCCGGTGAAGCCGAACCGCTTTCTGCTTAACGTGGCGAAAAAATCAGTCCGAGACCGATCGGGCTCTCCGCCAGATTTTTCGCCCGTTTCGCCGCCTAGGCGGGCGGATGTTGTCAAGTTTTGTCGCTTCCATTTGCTGCGAGACCAAGTGTGAACGTAGCCTTCGCATTCTATGACTAGGTGCCCATTTCATTCCAATTCCTTCCGAAATCCCGGGCTCCCTTTCCATTCCCATTCCAGCTGCCAGTCTTGCGCCATCATTCTATTCCCATACCATTCCGGGTGTTTCAAACTGCGCAATGATTCCGGAGTCATTGCAACTCCGGAGTTTCCACTCCGCAGCGCTGGTAGTAACCTGTAACTCCGATCGGTGCTAAGGCTAGCTAGCCATCCAGGGGCCGCACTCGACGCGGATGTTTCTCTTGTGGAGTGGGCGCTAGCAATTTGACATATATAAGGCTACATACCCCTTCGTGTATTCATTCTGGAGGATTGGTTAAGAATGGCCACACACCCATATACGTCTGTCTTGCCGAAGTTGTGTGTTCGGGCACACACCCAAGGGTCACAGATACCCAGCGACCCAAGCTGTCTACTAGGCCAGACTGCAGCCAGCGGCCTACCGGGACACAGACCGACTACTCGTTTTGTGAACTCGGCCAGCACGTACCTCGTGCCTCAAGCTAGCAGACAAACTGGTTGACTTCACTGGGTATGTGATTGCGCGATTTGATTTGTAAAACCTTTGTTAGGGAAAAGACGGAAAAAGCCCCGAGTGCCTTAAGCATTTGAGAAGATAGGGGGTTAACTGAGGGGCCTGATCTTTATTAGTCATATCATAAGATGCATTTGAGGCGTGTGTAGGTGACTCATTGCGGTGCGCCAGATCATACAATGTGGCCGCGAAAGTGTAGCTGGAGAAAGCCCTAAGTCAGGCGTCACCTGCAGGACCACGGTGTCAATGGCCGTCTGCAACTGAACGGCGAGCGTGTACGAGGCATCATGGTGGTGGAGCACGAACGAATCGTCCAGCGCGAAGAAGGGCACAGCCGACAAAGCGCCCTTGTCCGAGTAGGTGCGCAGCTGGTACACCTCGCGCTCACGGGCCACCTTCTGCTCCAGTTGCTCCACCTCTTCCCTGGGAGTGATTTATTCCAAGCAAGCCTCTGGTGAGAGTCCCTCGGTAGAAGTGGTAACAAGGCGTGTACATATAGAAACAATAGAATAAAGCGCTCTATGGTTTACATAAAAAAATTAAGTGCACTAAAGAAGAAGACATGAAAGCCATGGCGTTTGCAAAAAAAAAAAAATGAGAACATTTAGTACTGAACTGCTTTTGCTGTTCAGTTTTAGGCGACGAAGGAAAAGAAAAGCAGAAAATCAGAATCCATGTTTTGAGGCAACAAGAACAACATGTGAAATGTGGCAATGTGTGTCGCGTGATAATGTTTCTCTTGATTTTCACAATGAACTTGGTGTGTGCAAAAAGACGGAACATTGGGAAATGGACGAACAAGCACAGACGCTGATGAGGCTGTCACTGTATGTTATATTCAATGTAATATGACTTTGACATTCTTTCGCTACGAGGAAGCTAAAAACAAAGACATTTAGGATTTATCAGGAATGCTCTGAATTTTAGACGCAATAAAAAGTCAGCGGCACCTACTTTAGTTTCAGAATCTTCTGCGCCGACTCCGGAGAAATGAGTAGGTAGTTGGGGTCCAGCCTTTTTTCCGCGTGCTCGGCAGACAGTCCGAAGACCCAGCCTGGTGGAAATGTGAACCGAGTATATGAGAGGCGCTTCTCGGCTTAATCAGCCAGTTCTCACCGCTGTAAGTAGTGACCAGGAGTTCGTCATAGCGTGCATTCCCAATGACACCACCTTGCAGGGACGTGACGCTTTCACCACAGTTCTGTCAAGTAAAGGAGTCACATAATTACTATCAATCAACTGTTGCCACATTGCTCAAACTGGGTACAGTCAAGTGTGCACGCTGTCTGTGATGGATAATTTGCTGCTCAAGAATGATTCTCACTCGAACATGGGAACATGTTGAATGTCGTGCTCGCAACTCTCATGGTGTAATAAACGAGCGCATATTATGCAACCGAGCGGTGACGCTGCTGGCGCGTATATCATTTCATTGCCTACTGACACCACAGTGCAACAGTTTTTTACGTCCATCATCATGGTCAAAACAAAAACAAAAAGGTTCAGTGTATCTTGAGCTCATTGCACATACTGGGTTGAGCATGCATGCATGAGCCTACCCATCAACTTCTGTATGGCGTGAGCACTAACTTTTAGCGTATACTTGTTCACATTTATCGTTTTCATTATTTGCGTTTCGGTATTTTTGTTATTAGTAAGCAGAAAGGAGCACCGCCGAGACATTCAAGAAACGCTCTTCTTGCTGGCCTTACTTTGCCTCCGCTGCATTATTTCTTACATACGCCGTTGGAAGACTAATTGTATGCTCACTGATCAGAAAAAAAAAAAAAACTCACGAGCATTTCCCGTGGTTGCAATGGTTCACAAGTGATCATCTTTACAACCGCGTTGTTAGAAATTCAGCCTTTAATGTGGATGCATAAATACAATTAAGCAATAAACTCGCACACGGGGGTTAAAGAAGCATCTGGATACGTCGAGGGCTTCAGTGAGATCAAAGCCGGTTGTTGAGCGAGTGTTTCGTATGGGAAAGGTATGAGGAACGCGGTTTACCGCAACGCCACCAAGAACAAGTTCAGGGCCTCAGCAGAGCCGCCATGGCCTCATGTGGTGGCGGCGAACGCAAGCTGATGATTGACGGCCGTGCTTGAAAAACTGCATGAATTTATAGGTTGCAGTAACATTGCTCCAAGAAGCATATTCACGCCCGTTTTGTTTTCTTGACATCAGCAAAACTTCAGTCAATATTTCATGCAGAAGGATACACAAAGTGCACCAAAATGTGGGGCGACGCGCAGGTGCGTTTGAGGGCGTAGATGACTGAGTGTTATTGAGTTTGTGGGTCTTTGTGTGGGCGCGTGCTTGCGTGTTTCTTTTTTCGTGTGTGCTTGTGCGTGTGCATATGCGCGCTGGTATGTGTGAATGCGTATGTATTCCATACGGTCGGTAGCGTTTCATTTTTACATGAAAGAAACCTTTTCATAATAGGGGCAGTTATTGAGTATAAAAGTACTTTTCCGTTCACATCTATTGAAATAGGAACTCCTGTGTAACACTTCCAGATAAATGCTTCATTTTATGTGTAAACGTTTTTCTAGGAATATAATGTTAAAGCGAATACTCCCTTGTACCAAATTGCTCTTTCTGACTTACTTTTTCAGAGCAAGTGCGAATCATCCCTATAACATCACGACGGCTTTCGCACAGGCTCCAAGGTTGCGCGGCGGAGACGAGAAAGAATTTTTGCTTTGGTGGAGACCGACCCACAAAGCTAGGCTTGTTGTCAAGGCACCGTACCTTAGACAAAAGCCATAGCCACCTTGGAACGCGGGCAATGTACTCGCGAACCAGATGGGCCGTGGACAAACGTGACGGCCAGGGAGAGACTCGTTCTTTCGCTCACCTCCTGTGGATGACGTAGGGTCAAAGACTGCAAGGAGTGTTGCGGCTTTGAAACTTGTTCTAGGTGCTGTTGCTTACCGTCACGGATAGTAGGCCCGGATGGGCACGGATAGTAGGAAGGAAAGGATACCTGAGGGCGGAGACTGTTGAGGTTTTAGATATTCCTGCAGTGGAGGTGGTGCCCGCGCGTACATCCGGGAATTGTGGACCATTGAGAAGTAAACTATGCCGCAGTATTCAGTTGGCAAACTATATGTGGTCATTGGAACATTCGTCGTGCTCCGAGAACCAACGAGCACTGGATGAGGGACGAATATCATACGTGACCAAGGACATTCGGCTCCACTGTATCTTCAAGAAATTAGCTGTAAAACTAGTGTTCGTGATCTGCGCCTGCGGAAGCAGGCGCAGACCGCAGGCGGGAGTGTTTTATTGCGCACTGGTGTCGGTGTGTGCATGCAGGAATTTTTCATCAAACCGATATCGCGCAGCAAAGCTTAGAGGTTCTTCGGAGTTATGCTTGACGGAGATCTGTCGTGGACTCCTAACATGAACTACGTGAAAACGCGATTGACCGCTATTTGTCATTTGTTTAAGTTCCTTGCAGGAAGGACCTCTGGGGTGCCTGTACAGTCCTGTTACAACGGCACATAGTGTTCTTATTTAAAATTCTATGGTACAGTCTATCCGTCATATACAATATTTGCATGATTAACCTGTGCACAATATAGACTCCAGGGGTGGCCACTGCGGCTCCTCGTGCGCCCAAGTGCGGCTTGCGACTCTCTGGCATCTGTGCACCCCCCTCCACATGCCTGCTTCAAAGACCAGGGGCGCTATAACGTAAAACTTTGCAATCAGCCCACCGTGATTGGTCAAACACTTGTTTGGACCACCCCCACTTCACCTGTTTTTCACGCGACGTCATGAAAACCACGATAGCTCCCCATTTAATATGACGTGTACACAGTGATTCTGCGTAATTTGACCGAACAAAACAAAAATAGTTATTTCTGATTCGACGCCTTTTTGCTGTTAGCCCTCGGCTGTTGGTCAAAAGTTTTCGGGCTGCACCCACTTCACCTGCCTCTCACGCGACGTCACAAAACCACAACAGCTTACCGCGTTAAAGTAACGTGTACGCGTTAAAGATGCATTATTATGCTGAACAAAACTCAGTTTCCTTCCGAATAGCCGCAGGCTGCTCCGTTCCGAAAGGAATAAAAGATGGCTGCCGCCGATCGCTCCGGAACTGGCTACTCGCCCCTGCCGAAGAGCATGGGTTTACTTGCGTGTAATAAAACTTTTTGCGTGGCCGTGTAAAGTTTTCGAGAACTTTCAGCACGTTTACGACCTCGTCCTGCCAACTCTTCTTTTCTGAGGATTCGTTTTAGCGTCATTTTTAAGCTTCCGTTGCATGCCGCCGTGATTATCGACGAGCCACCGCAAGCTAAGTAAAAGAAAGCGAAGCAATTGCAGAAGCCGGCACCACCCTCTTCATCCGGTTATCAACATTCAGTGCAGTGGCTCGGCCCCCTCGAATCCCTCTCCACTTGAGCATGCTCCTCGCCTTTTGTGAGCTAATTAGATAAGACAAGCCGCTCAGTGCAGGCAATGTTATTCGTTTTTCAAGCAAGCAAAAGTAGCCTCCTATGAACGAGGGGAGCAGTTGATTGGTCTTTTCAGACAACCCTTCGGGTGACCGCCCGATGCTTGCGTCTGTGTTACGCAAATTCGGCGTCAGGAGATTGGAATAAAAACATATTGGAATAGTTTTACGTTATGCGGCCCCAGCTTACTTAATGGTCCAGAAGACGCATGCACACGGTGGGTTGGGACTGACACCACGTGGCGACAGGAATTTCGCCCGACCTTCTACCAGGATTCGTCGAAAAGAGGCTTGACTTCTCCTGCGAGGGTCAGTGTCAGGCACCTTGCGCACAAAGGGCCTTCTACCAGGATTCGTCGAAAAGAGGCTTGACTTCTCCTGCGATGGTTAACATCGCGCACCTTACGCACAAAGAACTTTCTCTCACCCGACCTTCTACCAGGCTTCGTCGAAATGAAACGTGACTTTCTAATTCACCATGACCGTTTCGAGTGTGCCTGTCTGCCGGAAGCCCCGCAGTGTACAGCCTCTTTTGTGTGTGTGTTTGTGTGTGTGTTGTGCGAATTTAGAGAGGCCCTTTCCTCGACTTGGGACCTAGAAGAGAACTTCCACGAACCCGCAAAGCACAGAAGAGGCGGATAGGCGTCTGCAATTCCGGGAAGCGGGACGACTTTTCCTTTCCTTGCTCGGTATACCCAGAGGCGGCCAGGCGTCTACGATTCCAGGAGGCGGGACGACTTTTCCTTTCCTTGCTCGGTAAGGTCAGAGGAGGAGGGGCCTTCTCTCTGTGCCTGTCACGTGACATCGACGGAAGCAAGATCCCGCCCACACTTGTCGAGAGCCTATGTAAGGGGCTCTGAAATGTACTTCATAATTCATGCTCTTCTCATTTTCTTTCATCTACCTTTGAATAAACCGTGCAAGTTTCGCACTAGCAAATCGTCTCGCCCTTGCTTGGTCACCATGGTCTACCGGATGCCTGCAGCCCGCCGACAACGCCACGCTACCCAATAAGTAATGTCGATCGAGCTTCGATAGGCAGGCGCTGCTACTTCTCGGCAGCAGTACGGTACGCTACCCTGGAGTACGCAACAAACTGGCTGGCAGCGATTGGGATACGGAATCCTGGAGACCACAACTTGGACGACAACTACGAGATCGTAGTCTCTTCGTCCTGGCGACAACGTTCGGAAGGAAGGTGTCTGGATCATGACTGCATATGGTGAGTGCACGGCTTTTCTTCACAGAGATATCACTTGGCTTTTACGTATCTTTTGGAAAGTACATAGCAGTGATTTTTCTTTAAACCGTTGACGGAAGTTTGAGTACGTCAAGGTTGTATAGAGTGAAGGTTTAGCAGCACTAAGGGCAGCCATGAACTTGAAGGCACTAAAGAAGCCGGAATTGTTGAGCTTGGCCAAGGAGTTGGGCCTCCAAATCGCCGAATCTAAGAGAAAACCGGAGATCATTGAGGCGATCGAAGTGACCGGGGCAGACGACGAGAAACTGACGGAATGCCTCGAGAGCATTAAACAGCACGAGAAAAAGGTAGCGGCATTGAAAAAACAGATACAATATTTTCAGCAGTTAAAGGATCAAAGACAACGCCTTTCTAAAAATTCTGTAGGCAGTACAGAGCAAAAGAATGAGAATGTATCTAGCAGACTTTCGCCAAAAGCCGACGAGAAAAGTATTGCCTGTGAGATTGGCGGCCCATTCATACGCGAACGGAAAGGGCTAGCTGCTAACGATGCCTCAGTGGCAACAGAGGCCTTTAAAGGCCAGAGTGAGAGCGACGAGGTGCTGTGCCAGCAGAGGACTGTAGAGACAGCTAGGCCAGCTGCGAACAAATTGGCACAGTTACCGCACAGTTACCTCAGCAAGGTGCGATGCAGTGACCATAGGATGGTAAGAACTCGAATTAGCCTAGAACTGAGGAGGGAACGGAAGAAACTGGTGCATAAGAAGCCGATCAATGAGTTGCGGTAAGAGGGAAAATAGAGGAATTCCAGATCAAGCTACAGAACAGGTATTCGGCTTTAACTCAGGAAGAGGACCTTAGTGTTGAAGCAATGAACGACAATCTTGTGGGCATCATTAAGGAGTGTGCAATAGAAGTGGGTGGTAACTCCGTTAGACAGGATACCAGTAAGCTATCGCAGGAGACGAAAGATCTGATCAAGAAACGCCAATGTATGAAAGCCTCTAACCCTACAGCTAGAATAGAACTGGCAGAACTTTCGAAGTTAATCAACAAGCGTAAGACAGCTGACATAAGGAAACATAATATGGATAGAATTGAACATGCTCTCAGGAACGGAGGAAGCCTAAAAGCAGTGAAGAAGAAACTAGGAATTGGCAAGAATCAGATGTATGCGTTAAGAGACAAAGCCGGATATCATTACTAATATGGATGAGATAGTTCAAGTGGCTGAGGAGTTCTATAGAGATTTATACAGTACCAGTGGCACCCACGACGATAATGGAAGAGAGAATAGTCTAGAGGAATTCGAAATCCCACAGGTAACACCGGAAGAAGTAAAGAAAGCCTTGGGAGCTATGCAAAGGGGGAAGGCAGCTGGGGAGGATCAGGTAACAGCGGATTTGTTGAAGGATGGTGGGCAGATTCTTCTGGAGAAACTGGCCACCCTGTATACGCAATTCCTCATCACTTCGAGCGTAACGGAATCTTGGAAAAACGCTAACATAATCCTAATCCATAAGAAAGGGGATGCCAAAGACTTGAAAAATTATAGACCGATCAGTTTACTGTCCGTTGCTTACAAAGTATTTACTAAGGTAATTGCAAATAGAATCAGGAACACCTTAGACCCGTCAACCTAAGGACCAGGCAGGATTCCGTAAAGGTTACTCAACAATAGACCATATTCACACAATCAATCAGGTGATAGAAAAATGTGCGGAATATAACCAACCTTTATATATAGCTTTCATTGATTACGAGAAAGCGTTTGATTCAGTCGAAACTTCAGCAGTCATGGAGGCATTGCGGAATCAGGGTGTAGACGAGCCGTATGTAAAAATACTGAAAGACATCTATAGCGGCTCCACAGCCACCGTAGTCCTCCATAAAGAAAGCAACGAAATCCCAATAAAGAAAGGCGTCAGGCAGGGGGATACGATCTCTCCGATGCTATTCACAGCGTGTTTACAGGAGGTATTCAGAGACCTGGATTGGGAAGAATTGGGGACAAGAGTTAATGGAGAATACCTTAGTAACTTGCGATTCGTTGATGATATTGCCTTGCTTGGTAACTCAGGGGACCAACTGCAATGCATGCTCACTGACCTAGAGAGGCAAAGCCGAAGGGTGGGTCTAAAAATTAATCTGCAGAAAACTAAAGTAATGTTTAACAGTCTCGGAAGGGAACAGCAGTTTACAATAGGTAGTGAGGCACTGGAAGTGGTAAGGGAATACATCTACTTAGGACAGGTAGTGACTGCGGATCCGGATCATGAGACGGAAATAATCAGAAGAATAAGAATGGGCTGGGGTGCGTTTGGCAGGCATTCTCAGATCATGAACAGCAGGTTGCCATTATCCCTCAAGAGAAAAGTTTATAACAGCTGTGTCTTACCAGTACTCACGTACGGGGCAGAAACCTGGAGGCTTACGAAAAGAGTTCTACTCAAATTGAGGACGACGCAGCGAGCTATGGAAAGAAGAATGATAGGTGTAACGTTAAGGGATAAGAAAAGAGCAGATTGGGTGAGGGAACAAACGCGAGTTAATGATATCTTAATTGAAATCAAGAAAAAGAAATGGACATGGGCAGGACACGTAATGAGGAGGGAAGATAACCGATGGTCATTAAGAGTTACGGAATGGATTCCAAGGGAAGGAAAGCGTAGCAGAGGGCGGCAGAAAGTAAGGTGGGCGGATGAGATTAAGAAGTTTGCAGGGACAACATGGCCACAATTAGTACATGACCGGGGTTGTTGGTGAAGTATGGGAGAGGCCGTTGCCCTCCATTGGGCGTAACCAGGCTGATGATGATGATGATGACCGCGCGTGTGCGTCGCATCTCATGGTAGCGAAGCCGTTAGCGAAGTACAGAATACTGCGGACTTGACAGACGCGAGCACCCATGTCGAGTCAGATCTGCGTACCGAAGTGAGGTGCCAGCTGGACGATGCAATTGAGAGTAGTTCTCGGGATGGCGAGCTTCGTAGTTCACGAGAGGACAACTGCATTGTTCAGGGATCGGTGCGGCTCTCCGCCAGTCTAGGTAGTCTAGAGATGGATGATTTAATTAGGAATCATTCGGACTGTGCGTGTGAGACAGCGCTCGAGACCGACGGGCTGTGTGTCGATGCACAGCGTGAGCTGGGCATTGCAGTAGAGGGCAGTTCGCAAGAATGCGAGTTGCATAATTCGAGTAAAGCCTGCTGCATTGTGCCAGAGTCGGTTGAGCTGTCCGCCAGTCGAGGCAAAGATAGAGTCGATTTAAATGATAATCACTCAGACTGTGCGGGCAAGAGACCGATCCGGGCCGATGAGATGTATAACGGCCAGCACGAGGCGCCAGAAGGCGACATGAAGGAGAATTCAAAGAGAAAGCGCCGCAGAAAGAAGCGCCGTAAGGATCGGAATGCGGTGGCTAAAGTAGCGAAGCCAAAGACGGCGACAGGCGCGAAAAGGCAGGGCGCGGCGAAAAGAAAGGTGCGGTCGTCACGGACGATGTTGACGCATGAAACACGTTCGAGCCACCGGTCAAAGGGGGACCGAGAAGCATGTTCTGCACGGACGCGGACAAAGGGCACGGGGCAGTTAAATTCCTCATCGTTCCGTCGTTCTCTTCGAAGCTCAGCGTGCAGTACAAAGAAGCGCAAGGTGGCAAGACGAGACCAAGTGGGGAGTAGCGACGCGGTCAATCGAGGTCATGATGAAAGCGGGGCGCCAGGACGCAAATTGGCAGGGGACTCTAACGTCTTGGGGGAGCTGATAGTGAGTCAGCCCTTTTGTTGTTCCTCCGTAGCCAGAGTAGCTTTTGGACCGCGACCCCCTCGAGTACGGCTCAAAGTATGAGTCAGTCAAAAACGTTTGAAACGGGAGACCAAGGGAGCTTCCGTAGAAATGAAGTGTTTTGTTTTATTTTTTGAGCATCGGATAATTTTCGCGATTTGAGACTAAGAATTTCTTTCAATATGTAAGGTATGAGCTTTGTTTGTGTTTTCGTTGGAGAAGCTCCGAGATTTGAAAGGTGCATTTTAGGTAAAAGTTTAGTCTCGCGAGGTGTTCATTAATAAGTAAATAGGCTTTCCTTTTTGCGTGTGTGAGTAACCTGAGAGTCAAGGTTATCGATGAGAGGCCTATGGTAACGCGTGTGTGTTTTAGTTAACCTTCTTCTATTTATGCGTTTTTATTTCTAAAGTTAAGCGGGTAAGTTTTCAGTGAGTGCATGATTTGCACCGAGAAGCGTTCTTAGTTCCATTAGCGCGTGTCCTGACTTCTTTAGTGAGCGTGCGTAGAACGAGTTATTAGCAGCCGCATTTTTTTAAGGGTTCTGCGGAGTGCGTAAGTTACGCAAGTTTAGTTGCTCGTTTAAGTCACGTGTCCTGTAGGGACTAGAGAAAGAAACGTGAGTAAGCGTAATGAAAAGTTTGCCTACGACGCAAGTACGCGTTCTGAATAGTGACCCCGAGGCTAGCGCGCTTGTGAAGTTGACCAGACTGTTCAGTGGCACCAATACGTGCGATAAGTACGCCACTGCGATAGGTTGGAAACATGCTGTTCGTGTAGTTTGGGCGGTGCAGAAGCTAACTTGCTATATCGCTGGTTCAAGGTTCACCATAGAGACTGACCACTGTCCCCTCACATGGCTGCAGTCCATGTCTACGAAAAACGGTCGTCTGTTGCGCTGGAGCTTGGTTCTTCAACAGTACACCTTCGATATTCGCTACAAGAAGGGTAAGCTTAACGGCGATGCCGACGGTTTAAGTCGTTGCCCCTAGAGTATCGAAAGCCTTATGCTCATCCGGGTTTCCGTGGCATTTTTTTCGTTCATTCATATGTTTTTCCGAAGTGGAAGCCGATTGTTAGCTGATTTTAATAACCACGTCCTAACGCTTTCAAGAAATGGCTGTTTTTAGTGTTGAGGGGGGGAGGACGCGCGTAGGAAATGGGAAAGGTGTAGCGGGTTTTCTTTTTTTTAAAAAAGCCGGGTGTGTCTCGGGGGAGGGTGGCGTTGTGCTCGCTGCTTTGTGGTTGTGGGTCCGGCACTGTTCTGGGGTGATTGCTTGCCCACGCAGGAGACGAAAGGTTGCGAGACCTGCTTGCAAGACCAATTTCACCGGACCGGACCAGGGAGAAAAGTCACCAGAGCGCCACGAGGACGGATGACCACTCCCAGGAATCTACCTACTACGAACTAAGGATTTGTGACCTCTACGGGGAATTCTGATACCGAAACGCCGATCCCTCGTACAGCGGCTGCTGGCCCCTACACGTCGGGATCTTCCTCCCCCGCCGGAGATGCTGTTAGGGTTGGGACTGACACCACGTGGCGACAGCAATTTCGCCCGACCTTCTACCAGGATTCGTCGAAAAGAGGGTTGACTTCTCCTGCGAGGGTCAGTGTCAGGCACCTTGCGCACAAAGGGCTTTCTACCAGGATTCGTCGAAAAGAGGGTTGACTTCTCCTGCGAGGGTCAGCGTCAGGCACCTTGCGCACAAAGGGCTTTCTACCAGGATTCGTCGAAAAGAGGGTTGACTTCTCCTGCGAGGGTCAGCGTCAGGCACCTTGCGCACAAAGGGCTTTCTACCAGGATTCGTCGAAAAGAGGGTTGACTTCTCCTGCGATGGTTAACGTCAGTACCTTACGCACAAAGAACTTTCTCTCACCCGACCTTCTACCAGGCTTCGTCGAAATGAAACGTGACTTTCTAATTCACCATGACCGTTTCGAGTGTGCCTGTCTGCCGGAAGCCCCGCAGTGTACAGCCTCTTTTGTGTGTGTGTTTGTGTGTGTGTTGTGCGAATTTAGAGAGGCCCTTTCCTCGACTTGGGACCTAGAAGAGAACTTCCACGAACCCGCAAAGCACAGAAGAGGCGGATAGGCGTCTGCAATTCCGGGAAGCGGGACGGCTTTTCCTTTCCTTGCTCGGTATACCCAGAGGCGGCCAGGCGTCTACGATTCCAGGAGGCGGGACGACTTTTCCTTTCCTTGCTCTGTAAGGACAGAGGAGGAGGGGCCTTCGCTCTGTGCCTGTCACGTGACATCGACGGAAGCAAGATCCCGCCCACACTTGTAGAGAGCCTATCTAAGGGGCTCTGAAATGTACTTGATGCTCTTCTCATTTTCTTTCATCTACCTTTGAATAAACCGTGCCAGTTTCGCACTAGCAAATCGTCTCGCCCTTGCTTGGTCGCCATGGTTTACCGGATGCCTGCAGCCCGCCGACAACGCCACGCTACCCAATAAGTAATGTCGATCGAGCTTCGATAGGCAGGCGCCGCTACTTCTCGGCAGCAGTACGGTACGCTACCCTGGAGTACGCAACAACGGGCAGCCATTGCGAGCTGGCACCGTCTCGCGGAGATGCAGTGCTAACGTTTCGAAGCAAGTTAAGACCTTTCCAAAAAGATTTGCGAACAAACCATCTGATGAACATTAGGAGACTGAAGGGCATGCTGCATGCTAATCTATAATTTGACTTCACCAAAGTTAAGCTTACTGAATGCTTTTTTAAGCTTCATGAACTGGACAGTGACTTCCAATCTCTGTTTAAAGATATTAAACAACTCAAACCATGCTTTGAGGTACTAGCCAATCCTTTCACGGTCGATGCGTTGAGTGGCGAATCTTCAATGATCTTCAAAGCTTTACAAGTGGTGTTGGAGCTTCTGAATAGTGTACCTGGAGCTTCAAGAAGACGAACGACTGAAGATGATCATACGATCTTCCGAGACTCCTGATTTGTGGCGGCAGGTGCCAGAAGCGAGCTATCCCACGTCAGGCATGCGAACCAGAAACTTTTTCAAAGTTTCATCCATGTAACTTCTGCGAGGCACTCTTCTAAAAACGGAAATCTGTGAATTCAATACAGCCTGGGACCCTTATGGGCGAACATCTGGTTCCAGATTGCAACCACATCGCTCGAGCTATATCAGGCTTCATGAACGGGAAAACACGATGCAGAGGTACCATGAGCAGTCGCTCCATGAGTGGCATTCACTGTGACCAAAAGCTTTGTTGGACTAAATAAAAAAATCCAATTTCCTCAATTTTTACTGTAGGACATGACTACGAAGAATATTTGTTATGGCTCCTTGCATATAACTATGTGGCCCTGCCATAGAGTAAAAGTCGCCCCAGATTACATAAACTAAACTCTTCGCCGGAACTCCCACCTGCACCCGGGCTTTGCCGAGCCTGATGCACTTCTCGTAGCTACGTAGACGTCAGCTTTTGTTTGTCTGGTTCTACGTTTTCTTCTGCATGAGTCCAGTTTAGTAGGTGATATCCTGAAATCTCATCTTTTACTTAACCACTGCCTTTTGTTGCGGTGGCTTCGACGTCTTATACCCCTGTCAAGCGGGCAAGTTAAGTGCACTTACGGGGAGTGCACTTCGGGACCTTGAGTCACACTTTAGGCAACGCGCTTCTTAACGGGAAAACAGAGTGCACTAGCAGTAAAAATAAGATGGCGACAGACTAAGAACGCGTTCTTAAAGATGTAAATTAACAAGAGAAAGCTGCTAAAAAGCGATTGTTTTAAGTAGAATTATATATAAAAACAAACTTCATCTATTTGTCTCAACAAAAAACGAAGGTGTTTTTATTATAAGTGTGTTGCAAGTCAATGCTGGCCAAGACGAATGCCTAGCCAATCCAAAACAACACGGCGGCGTGCGGCAGTTGATCCTGCTCAAGATCCTGCTAGAACAGAATATGAGCGAGTATATATGAGCAAAGACGGCGAGTTCGATATTTAGCTACACTGCAAAATGCCACGCACACGGCTCAAAGCACGACTAGCGTGGTCAGCACGCTTTCACACCAAAATAAACACGAACTGAATGAACATGGCGGCGCCGCAGTGCCGCATCATTCTGGCGCCGTTAGTTGCGTACATGATAAATTCGTTTCTTTAGTGTGCTGTTTCGCTTCTCGCTAAACACAAATTATATTGTTAAAAGCTGTTCAATAACTGAAATGAACTTTTGTGTCCTTTTTCTATGCATTACATTTTGCGTCGTTGAAAGCGTTGGTGGCGAGGCTAGGCACTCCTTCAAACCGTTGGCGGCGAGGCTACGCACTCGGCCAGCAAAGTGCGTTCCGTGAACGTACTCCGACTTGAGTGCACTCATCTGAGAGTACACTCCGCTGCGACGTTAAGATTTGGGAAAGTGCACTTAAAAACCGAGTGCACTCGCCGTAAGTGCACTTAACTTGCCCGCTTGACAGGGGTATTAGTTCTTGTCAGTCACATGCATTTTATTATTACAAACTAATGTTACATTCCCTCCGTTATTTTCCTATTTGAAACTTCAACCGCCGCATTTGCCCTTACTTTTCTCGGAAGTACACCGAGGCATTAAATTTTGTTCTGAAGCAAGCACATGGGATTCTGTGTTCTGTAGTGTCACGTTATTGAGTGTTGAGCAGAAAGTAGAGGTAGTTACGTATGCGAAACGGAGCACCGGTTCCCCGAGGTCGTTGAAGGAGTATATTTCCACCTGACCATCATTTCTTCCGGCAAGGAGGTCCAGGACTCCGTCGCCTGTCATGTCGTAAGAGCCGAGACAAGTGACACCTACGCAAACAGAGCTTTGCATATAATCAGGTAACAAAAGTAGGGCAGCTGTCATACTCACTTCCACCTCCGTTGGGATTTTCGATCTCCCAGACCGGAACTTGAGAAGGCCTGCGTATAGTAACTCAAGCTATAGAGACACGAGAGCAAGGACAGGCCATCGCTTACTTGTCAATCGAAAGGAGGCCGATTTTGCCGTCGCTGGTGCCGTAGACAACGTCTTTCCCTGTTGGCCCTGTGAGCAACATGACCAATTCTGCACCACCACCAATGTCATGGTCGTTCTCACTATTGTTCTAAGTATCATCGTCCTATTTTATGTACACTGTATGCCACGAAATATTAACTCGTCCCACGCTAGCTTACTTAAAGTTATGCCAGCAAATTTGATAAGTTCGTCACACCACTTAATTCTCAGCTCTGGCGCTTCCATTTCCGTACAACCCAATCTGTAACAGACGAGTAGTTGTCTGTCCTACGCATTACATATACTGCCCACCTCCTTTCCTTCCTTTTAATCGGGTACCCACGTTTACTCTCTAAATCGCAGTGCAATATTCCAGATTGCTAACGTTGCGCTCAACATCTTTCGTTTAATCGCTCGCTGCGCACTCCTTAACTTTTTCTCCAGCTTCTTTGTTAACCCTTTCAGACGCCACTTTATCCCGTTGATTAAAAACTTGCTTTCACCATATCTCTTGCATCTTCAGAATCATAGTGTACAGCTGCAGAAAATATTAAGAATTTTCAATTCTTTCGTCAGTTTTGTCAAGTTTACAGAATTTCAGCTCCATGCGAAAACTCGCTACAGGAGCATCAAATATGAGAACATAAACTATTTCATGTTTTGCAAAGCTTTAAAAGCACTTATCCAGCCACTTGAAAATTATGCCTGGTGCATGACATTGTGATGAACATTGAAAGGAGAGAATCCGCTACATATAGCAGACTGGCACAGTGTAAGAACATCCAACCGTTTACCTTCTCATTCATTTTGCTAAAAAAAATTATGAACGATACTCAATATTGCAGCACAGTTCCAATAATAAGTGTTTCAATATGTATGCAACAAATTTTAAATATCATTGCATTAATTAGTGGTTTGCTGTTGACGCATTATTTTGCTGTACACAATTGTATAGACAGCGTCTGAAAGGGTTAACGTGGAATAAAAAAGTTTCTCCCACATATGCTGGTACCGGCCGAATGCAATGATTGTACACATTGCAAGAATTGCGGCAAGCTGCCAGTAATGGCTTCGTAATGCCTGCCGTATGCACTTCAACCGATGTCCCAATAAAATAATTTAGCTTTGCTTTTCTTCATCCGGGTGTCATGTGATTGACAAACCTATATAAACGACCTCTTGTACAGATCTCGCAGCCTGACTCCCCAAAGTTGAACGCTGGTTCTCTTACCAGGCTGCTGTAAGTTACCTTAGCCCTCTGCAAATGAATCTTCGCACCTACTCTTACAATAAATTTCTTGGCTAACGTCCTGAATAATTTGTTACAAATCATCTCCAGCGTTGCTGAAAAGGACAATGTCACCCGCAAACCACAGGTTGCTGAGACGTTACTTCCCATGAGCCCTCAATTGCGGTGCTTTCCGTCTAACAAATTATGTTTTTCGGTGACTTCTTTTGTCCGCGTCCAAATTTTCGCTCTTTTTTTTTGTACCTTGAATTTTCACTAGCTCGCTCAGACATCGGTATTAGCAAATATTTCTTCCAAGCATTCTCTAATAGCATTGGAGAAACTGTCTGCGTTCCTGGCCCTCTTTTTTTTAGGTATGTTTTCAGTTTGCTTGCGAAGAATCAGGCCAGCTGTGGAACCTTTATATATATTGGCTTATACGTATATTTCCTATCATAAGAAGCCAACAAACACTGACATCAAGGACAACATAGAGGAAATTACTTGTGCTTAATAGATGAAATAAAGAAACGATAAATTATTGGAAATCAGAGTAGTTGAAAAAACAACTTGCCGCAGGTAAGGCATGATCCCACAACCTGCGCATTTTGCGTGCGATGCTCTACCAATTGAGCTACCGCGGCGCCATTTCGCCATCCACTTTCTTGGGTACTTATGTTTCCTGGTAGAAGCCTGGGAGTGTTAGCCATCGCCACCACCCACAGACCTTGGCGGTGGGATCGTTCCCCACCTGCGGCAAGAAGTTTTTTGCATCCACTTTTATTTCCATTATTTATCGTTTACTTATTTTATTTACTAAGCAGAAGGGATTTCCCCTATGCTGTCCTTCGTGTCAGTGTTTGTTGGCTTCTTGTAACATCACTAATAAAAACCGGGCCTCTCGATTAACCCCTCTCTTCACGTATACTTCCTGTAGCTTGTAATGCCTCGAATGCCCGCATAGTTCAGATTAAAGCTGAGTGAAGCATTTAAGAGCGGCCTTCACCAATTGGAGCAGAAGAACCGTTGATATGCGCTTTCTACAGTAGTCGATCTTTAACAGTGTATTCTGTGTCAACGTGACCTGTAGCAAATCAAAGTATGTAGCCACATTTATCACACAAGAGTGTTGCGCTATCTTGTTTTCTCACCTCCATCTCCTTGATAAAGAGTCAGCGCTGTTACAGGGCCAGACACTTCGATCTCGATCTGACATTGAGAATCCTGCAAAGAAAAATAGAGAAGCAGACCAGAAAGAGCTTTCGTTAACTAAAGTTAAGAGTACTTTTGGGGATTATAGGAGTCTGTTTCTTGCAGTCTATGTTTTGTACAAACGATCCCTATATTGTTTATAATTGTGTGAGCTTCACGTTTTTGGCTTGGTCTGCGAGACCTCCTTACCAGCATCAGTGTACAGGACGAAGAGGGTGAAAACAGTCACCACGAGCAATGGGGCGCAGCAGATACGCGAAGTAGATACAGTAATATACAACGATACAATACGATTACAATCCACCTCCCAAGTCCCTTGCAGCACTGCCGAACCTACGAGGTCTACATAGAGAACATAGCGCCCACGTTACAGCGACGCGGGGCATGTTAGGGCCTTTGCACATGCACCTCGTATACCGTGATTTCAGCAGCCAGTGAGCGGCCGACGCGGCGTGGATGAACGCATCTCGAGGGGTATTCGTATTTTAATGCGTAAGCATTCTTTTGGGCGAGCTCCCCAGCCCTGTCACGCGAAAAGTTCAATGCCTTGTATGTGCACAAAAATCCCTAATTTGCAAAGTTAAGACGTTTAATCGTTATGATAATGTAAGTGTGGACGATTGGTAAGTTTTAAGCGATAACGAATAACTTAAAGCAAAAAAATAAAATAAAAATCGAATGCTAATATAAATGCACTGGGCTCCTTAGAAAATGCACGGGGAAGCATATAGTAGCGGTGGGTCAACCTAAATTTGTGGGTGAGCGAACTTGAAATGTGTGGTGGGTCAACTTAAATTAGAGGCTGGGCAAACTTAAAATTTGGGGGATGGGCTAACTTGAATTTGGACATAAGCCAAATCAAATTAGGTGTGGGCCAACTTGAAATTTGAACGTGGCCCCACCGAAATGTAGGTGTGGGCCAATGTGAAATCTGGCAGTGGACCAACTTCAAGATTTAGGGTGGCCCAAATGACGTTCAACAGTGGGCCAACTTAAATTTGGAAGTGGGCTAACCTAAATTTAGGGGTGAACCAAGGTGAAATTTGGACGTCGGCGAACTAAAACAGGGGGCGTGTCAACTTGAAATTGGGGGGTGGGCCAACTTAAATTTGGATGTGGGCCAACTTGAGATGTTGGGGTGGCCCAGCGAGCGCGTTGAGCCGCTTGGCGCGTTTTCATTAAGTCATACCAAGGTGCCATCAGAACGCGGGCAAGAGCTTCAGTGGGCGAGGAATGCACACATAGCACAGGCTTGCGAGAGCGACACATCACGTGGCGGCGCGGCGATGCACTCGCCCCTCACGCAACGTCGACTGCGGCAGCTGCAGCGTTCCCTGGCGACCGCTGCGCTCCGGATTAAAATCGGCGTGATTACACTGAAGGGGTGCGGCGAGAAAATCTGACAATTATCAAGTAAAGCCTAAGCATTCTTTGCAACCGGAAAGGGTAGATGCGCATAAGCTAGGAAAAGTACGTAGGCAATTCTACGCAAAAACGAAGTCAGAGCCGCGCCAAGCAATACTTACGCATTAATAGACAATTCTCAGAATTTCTGTAGCTTCTTGTTCTCTACGGGCCTTGTAGCTTCCGTAGTGCTGCAAACCACCTTTGAGATGAAATGCAATACTCGGGCAGTGCAGATGATATTGGAGGCCACTCGTCTCACCGAGGAGCTGCAGACAGAATCTGATTGTTTCTTAGGGGGGGGGGGGGGGCGTGTTTTAGGGGAATCTCACTGGAGCCTGTATTGTACAAGTCGCAGTTGACAAACAAGGTTCAGGGAACGAGATGAAAAGCGTCGTCTGCGTTGGCCTCTGTTTACTGCACAAATTTTACGTTATTCGTTGATTATCTTATGTGTATTGCCAAAAAGCCAAGTGTCGACTCAGAAGAAGACAAGCTCGACGTACACATTGCCTCAAATAACTATTTCATTAAATATTCGTTATGCCTATCAGTTGTGTGTCTCTTTTGCATGCTCATTATTCACTCATTTTGTATCTTATTCGTGTCGGATCCCAAGGGCAATTCCATCGTCTTCTTTAGCATGGTGATTCCCAGTTAAAAAGACAACAGGAATTCCTGTCGGAAGTACAGAAATTTCTGTTGTACGACGAAGTTCCTGACGAAGTTCCTGACGTTTCTGTAGTTGCGACAGACATTGCTGATGTTACGACAGAATGAATGGTTTATTTCATCATCACTTCAAGCATCTAGTGGTACAGCTGGAAGGGGTGGCGAAAAGGCAACTGAATCCCTGACAATGCGCCGATCCCCGCCCAGACCACGATATTGCACTCAGCGTGTCACTCTATAATACATAAATGTAGTAAAAAAGAAAAAAAAGGAAAAAAACAACGAAATTATTGCAGAGCACTGAGCCTGTAATACATAATACATAAATGCAATACTAGATAATAATACATAATGTGATAATAATACATAATACATGATGTAATACATAAATGCAGTGGAGGAAAAAAAAGAAGTAAGCCGTGCTTTCAATAAGTGAACTAGAACATACTTAATATCAAGAGCTTATCGTCAATAAATTTTCATGGCTGAATTTTAAGGCACAATACATTTCTTGAAAAAGTATACAAGATAAGCAAGTTTTAGACAGAAGTGAAATTCTGGTGTCGCAACAGCAACATTCTGTCGCGAAGACCAAGAGTGCTGAAGTCGCAACAGAAACGTTCTGTCGCGACTACAAGAGTTTATGCAGTCGCAACAACAGCTTTCTATTGTGACAGGGACCCTCACGTCACGACAGCAATTCTGACATCGCAACAGAAACATTAGGTCGCGACGGCCGAGAGTTCTGAAGTCACAACAGAAACGTTCTGTCGCGACTACAAGAGTTTATGAAGTCGCAACAACAGCTTTCTATTGTGACAGCGACTCTGACGTCACGATAGCAATTCTGACGTCGCAACAGAAACATTCGGTCGCGACGGCTAAGAGTTCTGAAGTCGCAACAGAAACGTTCTGTCGCGACTACAGGAGTTTATGAAGTCGCAACAACAGCTTTCTATTGTGACAGCGACTCTGACGTCACGACAGCAATTCTGACGTCGCAACAGAAACATTAGGTCGCGACGGCCGAGAGTTCTGAACTCACAACAGAAACGTTCTGTCGCGACTACAAGAGTTTATGAAGTCGCAACAACAGCTTTCTATTGTGACAGCGACTCTGACGTCACGACAGCAATTCTGACGTCGCAACAGAAACATTAGGTCGCGACGGCCGAGAGTTCTGAAGTCGCAACAAAAATGTTCTGTCGCGACTACAAGAGTTTACGAAGTCGCAACAACAGCTTTCTATTGTGACAGCGACTCTGACGTCATGACAGCAATTCTGACGTCGCAACAGAAGCATTAGGTCGCGACGGCCGAGAGTTCTGAAGTCACAACAGAAACGTTCTGTCGCGACTACAAAAGTTTATGAAGTCGCAACAACAGCTTTCTATTGTGACAGCGACTCTGACGTTACGATAGCAGTTCTGACGTCGCAACAGAAACATTAGGTCGCGACGGCCGAGAGTTCTGAAGTCACAACAGAAACGTTCTGTCGCGACTACAAGAGTTTATGAAGTCGCAACAACAGCATTCTATTGTGACAGCGACTCTGACGTCACGACAGCAATTCTGACGTCGCAACAGAAACATTAGGTCGCGACGGCCGAGAGTTCTGAACACACAACAGAAACGTTCTGTCGCGACTACAAGAGTTTATGAAGTCGCAACAACAGCTTTCTATTGTGACAGCGACTCTGACGTTACGATAGCAATTCTGACGTCGCAACAGAAACATTAGGTCGCGACGGCCGAGAGTTCTGAAGTTACAACAGAAACGTTCTGTCGCGACTAAAAGAGTTTATGAAGTCGCAACAGCAGCTTTCTATTGTGACAGCGACTCTGACGTCACGATAGCAATTCTGACGTCGCAACAGAAACATTAGGTCGCGACGGCCAAGTGTTCTGAAGTCACAACAGAAACGTTCTGTCGCGACTACAAGAGTTTATGAAGTCGCAACAACAGCTTTCTATTGTGACAGCGACTCTGACGTTACGATAGCAATTCTGACGTCGCAACAGAAACATCAGGTCGCGACGACCGAGAGTTCTGAAGTCACAACAGAAACGTTCTGTCGCGACTACAAGAGTTTATGAAGTCGCAACAACAGCATTCTATTGTGACAGCGACTCTGACGTCACGACAGCAATTCTGACGTCGCAACAGAAACATTAGGTCGCGACGGCCGAGAGTTCTGAAGTCGCAACAGAAACGTTCTGTCGCGACTACAAGAGTTTATGAAGTCGCAACAACAGCTTTCTATTGTGACAGCGACTCTGACGTCACGACAGCAATTCTGACGTCGCAACAGAAACATTAGGTCGCGACGGCCGAGAGTTCTGAAGTCGCAACAGAAACGTTCTGTCGCGACTACAAGAGTTTATGAAGTCGCAACAACTTTCTATGGCAACAGCGATTCTCACGTCGCAACAGAAACTCTCTGTCGGGACTACACATTTTCTGTCGAGGTATTAGAAATGTGCCACTTTCTGACGCCGCGACAGAAGCGCTTTCCGTCGCGACGCTTTAAAGTTGTATATCAATTTCGCATCGGTGGTGTACACTGTACTTTACGCTTGCGCGGTATTGAGTCGCGCTTTACTGAAGACGGCAGTGCTGATAGCACCGACACCGGTATTAAAGTAGACGTAGCTAATTGTTGTAATCATGCCCTGACGACGAGGCACCAACAACGCCCTACCGGCCTCCTCAATATGGGCCGCTGATCAATATCATACCATCTGCGGGAATGGCTGCGTATCTGTTTTGTTTTATTTGGTAAGATGTGGCACACAGCCCTCTGGACTTACATGGGCCGTTACACTGACACATTAGTTAATTTCCCAGAAATGTTGCCTAAGCTTTTGCGAAGCGAAAAAGAAGTTTTGTGTTGTTCCACAAAGTTGTGTGAAAAGCTGTCTAGGTCGGGTCTCATTATTCTGGTACAGCGCTGCCGTGAGAACCGAGTGTGCTGTCATAATGAACACTCATCCACGAATATTTATGTAGCTATTTTGCATTGAACACACGAATTATATGAGCGCTGTAAAGCGCGAGAGAAAACTGTCGAAATTAGCAGTAACAATTCTTATAGTGCCCCCGTTCACCGCTGTAGATTTCTGAATTACTTATTTAATATGGATATCGTGCAGCAAAATCGATGTTCTAGCAGTCCACGATGTACCTGTCGATGGTAACAACACTTTTGCTTTTCTAGAGATGCGGCAGTTGACGAGGTGGAGTGAAAGCGTATCTTGGCTGTTAAAATGCAAATGTAACATCAACGCAGACAGAGATTCTTACTATTCACATAGCCAAATTGTACTCCTAGGGACATGTTCTCACAGTATGAACGCGACCTTTTCTGCGTGTGGCTTTCATTGTGCCCTCCCTTATCTGACTATGCAGAACTGGTGAATGTCGGTTTGAATGGTACTGTAATAAATACCATGCAAGAAAGAAAAAAATCCGGCGTGGTGCAGTGGTAAGATGCTGGGCTAGGAATCCTCAGGTCCGAAGTTCAAGTCCCTGGCGAAGATTTTCTTTTTTTTCTACTTACAAATTTACATAGCCTTAAAGAGGGCTCTGTGAAATTTTAAGTAAAAATTGATGAAGAACTACAGAAATTTCGACTACAGGACGCCAGACAACAGAAGGACAGAAACAGCATACCAAAATACGACGGACTTAAATTTTCTGTTGTGTTTTTCAAGTGGGTTTGGTTGAGACTATTTTTGTGCTCAAGAGGACAGGTGGGCCGATGCCAAAGTAGGGAAGTTTATGGCGCAATGTGGTTGATGTTCGACTAAATTGCTTAATTAGCTTTGTACTGTTGATTTTGCCATCTCTGAGGCTACTTCTCGCTTTTTCTCTCGTTGAGATAAAACTCAGTCATTGCACTCTGTCAAAATGGAAGACTAGCGGAGCTGTATATAGGGTGATAAATACGTTGATAATAATTATGTTGATTGAAAATTAAAGACATATACCAGAATGAATTTGGTTTTCTCACTGTATTTTTGCGGTTTTAATAAATCGCATACTCAATGCATTGATTAAATTTCTTACTTTCTTTGTTGCCTTTTTGTTTATTATTTATTATTTGGCCACCAGGGCGACTGCCGCTTTATGATCGCGTTCATATGTGGTCAATGGCTCTGTGGCGACACTGGAAAAGTTCTTGGCCAACGTGAGACCTATACACAACCGATGACGTCTTGTAGGCGCAGTGATGTTTGTGTAACAGTGAATGCCAAATGTTCCCAAGAGAAACGCCACGAACCACTTTCTGTCTGGCCGAGATACGTCTATGTTGAAATTACCCACAATTACGATGGAAGCGGAGTCCGTAGGAGTGATCCAACCAAACATGCACACGCTTGGTGTTTGCGGCACGATCTTCGCCCGTATTACGTTCCGCCCCCGGTCTCCGCGCATATTCCCGCTTCTGTTGACGACGGTGTTCTTCGTAGGCGCGCTGTTCTTCCGTTGTCCTCCCCGCACGCGGCCCACCCAGTGAACAGGGGGAAGGGAAATGAGATAACGTTACGTGTTACCCTTCAAGAATAAGATTATTAAACGGTAAAGTTTCGCCTCTTCTTGCTAACATCATCAATAAAGTCTTTATGAACGGTACGTTTCGAACCTCCCTAAAAAACCGAAAGATAACTCCTGTTTTCAAGAAAGGTGACCGCTAATATATTAATAATAACCGTCCAATTTGTATTCTTCCATTTTTTAGCAAAATAATAGAAAGGCTTCTGTACCAACGCCTAATGTCATATTTAAAAAAGTTCGATTTACTTTCTCCTTATCAGTTTGTCTTTCGTCCAGGGTTGTCAACTGAACTGGCACTCGTTAATTTCACGGACCAAATTGAACTTGCTATTGATGATGAATAACTATTTGTTGCAGTGTTTGTTAACCTTACTAACGCGTCTGACACTATTATTCAAGCCGTTCTCTCTCGGAAACACGGCACTTACGGAATTACTGGTCCAGCTTCGAATTTCATAGGAAGTTACACAAACACAAGTCGCATGTTGTCGCAGTCGATGGCAGAATTTCCAGTCCCAGGTTCACTAACCAAGGAGTACTTCAGGGATCTATTCTAGGCACTTTGCTTTTTGTATCATTTATCAATGATTTCTCCCAGACACTTCGCCACATTGACTGCTTGCAATATCCGGATCATGCAACTAATTATTCATCTAAAACAAGATCACGGTATTGCAAGAAAATATCGATGCTGATTTGAATAACGCCAGCATTTGGTGATGGAATAACTATCTGCACTTCAAACCGTCAAAAACTACATTTGCAATATTTCATTCACAATTATAAGAAGTGGCTCCCGTGGTGCTCACATTAGCACCAGATGGAATACTGGCTACTAACAGCGCCAAGTTTTTATGTGTTACTTTAGACGAGCGTTTAAAATATTATCTTCAAGGTCATTCACTAATACAGGAAGTTTCTTTTGGCATCCATGTAATCATTAAAGCCTGTAACTATGTCCAGGGACATATGATTCTTTAACTATGTTATTCCTACATTCACAGCCATCTGTCCTAGTGTATATCGCCTTGGCGTAACAGTTATTACGGTCGCCTAGACGCCCTTTAACACCTTCAAAATTAAGCGCTCCGACTGATGACTTTTGATAATATTTTCACGCACTCTAAACCTCTCTACGAAAGCCTCAATATTCTAATACTAACTGAACTGTTGAAACAAAGGCTATCGCTGTTTATCTCCAGGCTTAAGCGTTACGACACCTTAAGTTCGGTTTTTCCGAAATATTTCCTCAAATATACCAACATTACGAGGTTTTCTGTAAACGATAATTTACTACTTCCCCGCGTTCGAACAAACTTCGGGAAATTAACTGCCGTCTTCTCTGGGACATCATTTTGCAATCCTATACGATACGAAATTAAATCATCATCATCGGTACATATGCTTCTATACCTCCCCAAGAAATATCAACTTCACAAGTCGTACGAAGAATTGGACTAATTTTTAATTCTGATATTCTTGTTTTATTTATATTACCTATTACTTCCGTGCAAATGTGTAAATCGTGTAAAATAAAGTTCTTTGTGTTTCTGTTGTTCCCGGAAGCACAAATTTCTACATCCATGATGCAGTTTCACAGTATTCGTTCGGCCAGTAGGGTGACCCAACCAGCCCCGTAATTACGGCAAACCCCACGCGAATCCGTGACGATACATTTAGAATTAGAATCCGAGGCAGCTAAGGTGATCGCTACGTCCTCTGCTTGCGTTGTACGTGCCGCACGAAAAGTGGGACCACCTACCCGTCTTTCCTGAAGTATGACTGCTGCAGTATACCAGCCCCGTGGTTTGGCCCAGCGACATCTACGTAGTAAACTGCATGTTTGTTGCCATAGTGGCACTCCAAACCTTTCACCCTAGCCTGGCGGCGTCCACTTTGGTCCTCTGTATCCATCTTGGTTGGAAGAGGTTTGAATGCAAGAAGCGTTGTCAACAAAACCGAAAAATTATAAGAAATAGTGCTGGTATACAGCCCCGATATAATTGTCGTCACTGAAACCTGGTTGCATTCTCACATTGACGATTCAGAGGTGCTTCCCAATTCCTATTCTATCGTTCGTTTCGACCGCGATGGCCGGGGAGGGGGCGTTGCCATAGCCATTAAAGAAGGCTTATCATTTAAGAAAGACGAAGGACTACCCAATCACGAGAGTGTGTGGTGCAGTATCACTATCAATGGAATGTCAGTGTTCATTGGCGGCATATACCGACGACCAAATGCGCCAACTGACTATCTTGCTGAATTGCACGACTTTCTGTGTCCTAAAATTAACGAGCGTACTAAGCTAATCTTAGTCGGAGACTTCAACTTAACTGGGATTGACTGGGGAAATCTGACAATTGGTGGAAACGAGCACAATAGTTGTGAAATGCTTTTGAATATTATGTTTAGTTTTTATTTAACCCAGCTTGTTAGGGAGCCAACGCGTATACAAGGGCAAGCAAGCTCCATTCTTGATCTTGCTTTTGTTTCCAAGACGCTAAACCCTGATATCAGTATCGAAAATGGAATCTCGGACCATAAAATGCTTTTACTTACTTTTGATAACTTCAGTTTCAGTCCCAACCAAATCACCAGTATATCTCGTATATCTGTCAAGGATTACAGCAGGGCAGACGATGTCAGTGTTATTGATTGCATTGAAATAACGCTAGACAGTCTTTTACAGTCGGGATTTCCAAACGCGAATGACTTATGGTTAAAGCTCAAACGAATAGTAGCGTACTGTGAAAAAACATTTATCCCATCAATAAAAAAACGAGTAAACAGGAAGACACCCTGGATTACACGCAGTATTATCCACCTCAGAAGAAAGTTACAAAGAATGCGTAAAAAGAAAACCAACGTCGATGCTATAAATGAACTTTCGCAAATGTTCAGAGCAGAAATTTCTTCAGCAAGAAGCAATTTCTTCACAAATACGCTGACCAATTTTATGACACACGAACCAAGAAAGTTCTGGCGTTACCTGGCAAAACCGGGGGCGTCTATCGACCAAATGGAAATAGACGGAGCCATTACGGATAACGCAAACTGTATCGCGAACGCCTTTAATCACTATTTCCAGTCTGTGTTCACCCGTGCTTCTACCTTAGAGTTCAATCAAGCGGAATACCCCTCCCGCATGCCTGACCTTGTCATAACAGAATGCGGCATTCTTAACTTACTGCTACAGCTTGATGAAAAGAAATCGCCTGGGCCCGACGGATTGCCCAATGCTTTTCTAAAGCGATACGTGCAACAACTGTCTCCCCTTCTTCAAAAAAATTTTTCCGTATCTATGGCAACATCAACCGTGCCCACCGACTGGCTTTGTGCGAAAGTGGTCCAGGTGTTAAAAAAAATGGGAATAGGCCCTTGGTAAGCATGTACAGGCCTATATCACTAACTAGCTCTTGCTGTAAATTAATGGAGCATGTAATTAACAAAGCAGTCATAACTTACCTGGAAAGCAACAAGCTTTTATATGCAAACCAGCAAGGCTTTAGGAAGGGACTATCAACAGTTACGCAATTACTTGAAATTACACATGACTTCGCGGCTGCTATTAACTCTGGTTTGCAAGTGGATGCAGTGTTCGTAGACTTTGCAAAGGCTTTTGATTCTGTCCCACATTGTAAATTAATAGAGAAGCTTAAAATGATTGGTATTAATGCAGACATAGTTTCCTGGATTGCAGCTTACCTCTCAGGCCGTACTCAATACGTCGAAATAAAAAATGCCAAATCCATTAGCCTAGACGTTTGCTCTGGTGTTCCACAGGGATCAGTATTAGGACCTACACTTTTTTTAATCTATATAAATGACATTTTTTCCTGTGTCACTCCAGATGTTGTGCTGAGATTATTTGCAGACGACTGCGTTGTGTACACTACGGTTCGTTCACAAGATGACCAAAATAATCTGCACTTAACACTAACTAACATTGATTCTTGGTGTAAAACTTGGGATATGAAAATAAATGTAAGCGAAACGTCATCTGTCACCATAACAAAGAAAAAAACTCCCATCTATTTTACTTACCATTTATCAGGATCTGCTGTGACGCGTAATAATGAAGTAAAGTACTTGGGGGTTTCGTTTACTGAAAAATTGATTTGGGAATCCCACATAGATAACATATGTGCAAAAGCTTACCGACAACTTGCATTCATCCGACGAAAATTGTCAGCTGCACCAGCGCATGTAAAACTAAACGCCTATATGACTCTAGTAAGACCCATCCTGGAGTACAGCGCTATAGTTTGGAACCCCCATCAGTCTTACCTGAAAACGAAACTTGAAAGAATTCAAAGCCTAGCACTCCGTTTTATTTACTCCCGTTACTCCCGCTACGATAGCGTGACACTTCTCCGTAAAAGGGCTAGCATCTCGACGTTAGAATGCCGACGACTAACTGCATGTATGAAATTTCTTTTCCTGTTATATCATGATTGCATCAGCATAACTAAAGACGTGTACCTAAAGCCACCTCACCACCGCTCCAAAAGAATCAATCACGACTGGTGCATACGGCCATTTGCTGCTAGATGTAATTTATTCAAATTTTCTTTTTTCCTCGATCCATAGAACTATGGAATAGCCTGCCCCGCCATATTGTGAATGATGTGTCAATTGATGTTTTTGTTGCGAATGTTGAATCTTTCTTTGAAAATGCTTTCGTAAATGTGTTGTAGCCATAGCCTTCTTGATTATGAGTCATGAATTGTATGATTCTACAACTCTGCACACTTTCTGATTCTACTATTTATATAAGTTATGTGTCTTTTCATTCATGTTCCGGAACACCAAACCTGTTGTACCACCTATTGTACATTCCACTCCTGTTAGAGCCTGAGAAAGGCTCACAGTATTATGAAATAAATAATAATAAATAAATAAATAAACTCGGATGGCGCTTCTCCGTAGTTCTGGCACTCTGACACTTTCTTGTATATAGAGATTGTGTTGAATGTGTAGTTGAGCAAGGAGTGGTTGGGCTGATCGTGTTTGGGGTAACCTTGTGTGTTGATTTGTTAGATGAGCTTCGTTGAGCTCATGGAAGGTGCTGACCATTCCGAGATCGAGAAGTCCCTTGGAAGCGGATGCCGGGAGATCAAGGGCCCTTTTCATCGTTTTGTGGAGAATAACCTCTACCCTGTCCTCGTCGTGCTTCCGCAAGTGAAGGTAGGGTACCCAATACGGGATACGGTTTATTAGGAAAGCTTGAGCTAGCCGCACCGCATCCTTGCTTCGCAACCCTCTTCTCTTGCTAGAGAATCGGCGCACCATTCGATCCACCTGGTCTCCAATCTTCCGGAGCTTGTCAAGTGTAGTGTCGACCTTTCGCTGACGGTGTATGAAGAGTCCCAGAATTTTAATCTCCTTAGCCTCGTGGATGGGGCCACTGGCTAGGGATGAGCGGATGTTTGTATTATCCTTAGGGGAGCCCTAAGGTGAACAAATTCTGGCTTTGTCGGTGCATATTGGAGGCCACAGTGCTCCGCGTGGCGATCCACTACCCGCGCTGCTGCTTGCAGGCTCTGTTACATGTGCCTTAACTTACCTTTGGTGGCGGAGATCGTGATCTCATCAGCATACAACGCATGCTGTATGCCTTCAGTATCCTTCACCTGTGTCGGAAGGTGTAGAGCTAAATTGAAGAGCAGTGGGATCAACACCGCGCCTCGTGGTGTGCCCCGCGTGCTCATGTGATAGGGTCCATGTTCGGTGTCTTGAATAGGGATCAGTGAAGCCCGATCTGTCAAGAAATCTCTTATGTAACTGAAAGTGTTGCAGTCGCAGTGTGTCTCACTGAGGTGAGTTGGTATGACGCTGTGTTCGCCGTTATCGAAAGGACCCTTCAAGTCCAAATCCTTGTAATTATGAGGGTGCTCGATAGGCTGTATTACATCTCTGTTAAGTTGGAGCAGGATGTCCTGTGCTGACTTGTGTAGACGAAATCCGAACACCATGTCCGCGAAAGTTTTACGGTGTTCCATATATTCTGAGAGTCTATCCCGAACCAACGTTACCATCAGTTTGCCCACACATGATGTGAGCGAGATAGGTCTTAAGCTGCCTGTGTTGATTTCCTTTCCTGATTTAGGAATTAATGTAACCACTGCTGTTTTCCAATCAAAGGGAACCGGTTTCTCGCCTTTCCAAATCGCGTTAATGTATTCGAGAGGGCTTTATATGCCCGGTCAGGGAGATCGGCCAGCAGTTTGACTGTGTGACCTTGTCCCTACACGGCTCCGCGCCTCTGAGCATCTTCGCCAGGGTCGTCTTGAGGTGTTATAGTTGGTACGGTTGGTTCAACGGCGAATTACCTTTGCCTGCGTGAAGTAATTCCGTGCCTTTGAGGTCCTGTTTCGGACCCAAGTGCTTGTCCCGTAATGTACCGGTCAGTTGTGCCGTGGTGCCTTTCATGTTGTGAAGTGCGCGTTGTAAATATCTTTGTGTCTCGCCTCTTGTCTGTGAGGGGTCAATGAGTCTGGAACAGTCTCCATATGTTTTTACCCGACATTTGTGTAGCTGCTGTGTCGCACCGGACCATCCAGTTAGCGTTAGTCAAGTCAGAGGCTATTCCACGGCCTTTTGGGTGAGCTCTACAGTTCGTCTTTTGAGAGTACGGTTCTGTTTCTGTCTATGCCAGTCTTTGGCTTCCCAGAGCCGGAGTGGACAGTTATCCAGATGTGGGCAGTCCTCCGGTGTCTGGATGTGCTTCTGGTTTTCTTTGAGGGTAGAGGTGAGTGTTCGTGCACATTCATGTCCATGTTCAAAGAGACCGGTGGATGGTAGGGACTAACGGAATGCCTGCTAGTCTGGGTGGGAGCCGGGGTTGAGAAAGTGGCCTCTTTAGAGGTAGTGCATGTATTAATATGGTAATGCTAAAATTATCGCGGCCGAGAGGGTCCTGTTGTGTTGTGCCATTCGATGTACTGTACGTGTTTGGAGAGCGTGAAGCAGGGCACGAGCCCCTGGTAACGGAATTCCCCACACGCTTAGGGTCCACCGGGCCGGTTTGGAGGGTGATGCCTAACGTTGACACAAACTCTGCTAGTTTACGCCCAAGTACTTCATCCTTCTTGTAACCCTATATTTGACTAGGAGTGTTGAAGTCGCCCACAATCAACAATGCGTCTCGACCCGCTGTCTTCAGCGCGCGACTAAAGATGTCGGACATAGTGACATATTGGAGTTTGGGTGAACAATACATATTAAGCATATGTGCTTATGAGTCAAAGTGCAGCAGGGGAAGCACAGTGGCCGTTGCGTACGAGTAGGCCAGATTAACGTGTACATACACTTCCTGTACCATGTACGATTTGTGTACAAGGATACAAGCGGATAGGTCTTTCTGAAATGTCTTTTAGCCCGACATTTCGGCAGGCGCACCAGGTTCTCGCAGAACCACAATGGCTGCTAGGAATTCAAGAGTTTCGAGGTAGAGGCGGAAATGTGCTCTTTTAGGCCGATCACGGAATCATCTAGAATACCACTGTATTAATCATAAACGTTCAAGTTTTTGCTTGTTAGGCGACCGATTATTCCCCCGGGCCATGTTGCTGACTCAAGGCTGGTTGGTCCACCACACGCAATGGCATAACTGTTCCGACACACTGCACAGCTGCTAAGGGGGTATCATCAGTGTCATCGTCATCGACAGAACAAAAGATCTTTGATGGTTGGCTCACCTCCTTGACAGGTACTGCGCGCTTAAACAATTTTGGACTGGCCTGGATCCAGGCCTTGATGTTTTGCGTTACTGGTACCAACACCTGTTGGGTTATAGGGGCTGCAGTTTGTTGCGACTGAGCTTGAATGATCTGCGCAATCAGACCGGCGAGCTGGGCGATTTGTTAGGCCATGGTTTGCTCAAGCGTCGTTATGCGGCTTTCCATCTTAGCGGTTACAGGGGAGTGCGACATCGGAGCACAGTTCGAGCACAGAGATGCTGAGTCGTCCCCCTCATCCATTGTTTCTGGAACAAGCGGCTCTGCCTTAGCTTTTTCCAGTGCATTGAGTTTTGTTGCCAGCTACGCGCTCTGACTTCTTAGAATTACTAGTTCTTTTCTCAGCTCGAGTACCATGGGGGAGGGTTGGAGAGGAAGTTGAGGCAGCCCCCGCCAAGTTGTTCACCTATGGTGCTGTTGGGTTGTTGCCAAGTGGTGGGAAATCCTTGGCCTTGAAGGCTTTCGGCTTGGCACTGGTCCGGGACTTTACATGTTAGCGCTGAGAAGGCTGATTCCGGTCGGCTTGCTCGAACTTGCCCTTCTTTTCGTTGGTAGGAGTTACGTGGCCCTGCTGGGTCTTCTTGCCCGTCTTCGGAGGTTGACGCCGTTGTTTCTGCGTAGGTTTTTCCTCGCTATAGCTTGTGGTCTCTGCCTATAGCGGTGCTCCGCCGGGAGTCACCTAGACCACCGCGCGGATCCGAGGATCCGAGCCCCTCAGAGGGGGACGATAAGCTCAGCCGCGTGTGTAGCGTTTTCCCTAAGCGGGCGCTCGTTCGGTCTCCTCTGGGAGCGAAACAGAGCGCCGCAAGGAGAAGGCCCAGAGTACAAGGAAGGCGTTTAATATACGACCACCTTGGCGTTCAGGATAGCTGTTACACCCGTATTGGCGCGGGGCTCGTGAGCCGAAGCTCCCGCAAGTCAAAGGGTGACACTCAGTATCTCAAAAACGCGGCAACACGCCGCTATACGGGAGGATGGCTCCCAACGACAGTGCTACCAGGGCAACGTTCTTTCAGCTCGGAGTAGCCTCCGAGGGCGACTCGGCGCAGTACGACCGCGCACGTCAAGAGAGCCGCGTCTCTTTGGCGTAGCCTTCAGAACAGGAGCAGCGAATAGGTACGCAACCGCCTCGGGTCGAGGACCTTCGGCGAGACCGGCCAACCAAAAGGGTGACCGGGAGAATCGGAAGTCAGTACGCACCGTTTCGCTGTCCGAGAGCTTCTCCCCGCGTTGCCGCTCCTCGGTCGACTTGAGTCGCCAGGAGAGAGGGAACGCGGGTTCTCACCCAAACAGACCAATCGGCTGAGCCTGTGGGCCGTTCGGGGGCGGACAGCAGCAAGTGTTTTACGGTCCCGCTGCCGTTCGGTGCCCTCGGAGGAACGAGAGAGAGGGAAAGCGGTGGAGCGCGCGCGCGAAGTTCGAAAGCGACCTCGCCGCGCTGCGGCTCCTATGCCCAAAACGTGCTGCGCTATGGCGCTGCAACGAAATGGGCTACGCAGTCCCCACACTCTCCCCTCCTAAATCGCCCTCCCACCGGCCTGACGTGGTCAGACTAGCGGGGCGCGCGCAAACCTCAGCTCAGCCCAAATTTCTACAATTGCTCGTAAATAGTGGCACGCATGTCTATGTTAATATAACCATGGAAAAAAAATAATTACTGATAGACACAAAGAAAACGCGAATGGAAAGCATTTTATAAAGTTACATCAGTATAATATTATGAGTCACGGCATATACGAAAGGCAAAGCACACACGCAAATAAACGAAGAAAAAAAACAAAAACAAAAACAGCAACAAAGGAGTGGGGGAAACGGTAATAATGTTCCACCCCAACGAAGATTATTTACAGTTACACAAAGAAACGCGTATATTATAGTAAAGTTAAACACAGAAGACAAAATGATAACACAACAAAAGAAAATGATAATAATAATGGCGGCCCGACAAGGAAAATGGCACTCACGGTAGTCCCATAGGGCTATGTCCGTGCCCACGCTCCCCTGCGCAACGACCGGTCACGGCCACGAAAGCCCCCCCAGTTGCGCATCAGTTCGTCAGTATGACGCGGCGGTGTGGGGGAAGCTCCGCAACGCGTCACTTTGATCTCGACGCCCGGTGCCGTATTCTCCTTGATAGTCGCCGTCGGGGTCACCGCACCGACCACTGCCGCGAACCCGGGGTTCTCCCGTAAGCATTGCCGGCACAGGGCCGCCAAATCCGAGTCCGCAATCTGAGGGCCGCTTGGTGCCGGATTGTCGTCGCCAGCACCAGCCTCGAAAAGGGCCCTTTCTCGAGCCCGGTGCAGAGAACCTCGGAAATCGCTCTGTGAGTAAACCGGCGTGGCACATAGCCGGCAACAGCGGACGCCGTCCGGAAGAGAGAACTGCGCCTCCGCCGAGCCGCTCGTTTCGGTCACCGTGTGCCCGCGGAATGGATGGGGCGCCAGGCTCACCTCGTGATCTCGGCGAACCCGCTTCTGCGCTTTCCATGGGGCGCTGCTGCAGAAGGTCAGGGGCGACGCCCCATCTTGCTGGCACGTCCAGGTGGCCACACTCCTCGCAGCCCGGTCCTGCCGCCGAGCACTCGTCTGACCCGGTCGGCGGTTCCTCTTGGATGTCCGGCTCCGCCGAGGGGCCGGGCCGGCCTCAACCAGGTCCCGTTGCGAGCCAAGCCTTTCTTTTGCCCTTGACCCTGGATGCTGCAGAGCGGAGTCACCGCGACGGTCGCCGTTTGCGGAGGACTGCAGAGCCATCGATGGTACACCTTGCGCCTCGAAGTCAGGGAGACAAGTGCCCGCGCACAACGCGCAAGAGTTACGGAGGCGCCCGAAAAAAACGCGGGAAGCCTCCCCATTCGCCCGTCCGCCTCGACCCCCACCGAGGCGGCCACCAATGCACACACGGCAGTACACACACAAAAACGGCGGTTCAAAGTTGCGCTCAAGGAATTGGGCCAGGACCGCCGGCGCAACCCTATCCCGTTACTCTTAGATGGGACCTATGCCGTGAAATATCCCCTCCGCCAGCCGGGGGAAGCGAGGTTGGTCTCGCGTCGCGGGCCGCAGTGGGTTTCGCTCGCCTTTCCCCGAGGAGGTGCGAGTAGGGGCACAAGGTCGGGGATGCCACCGGCGATCTAGGGCGTCCAACGAAGCGCGCACGCACACTCGCCCCGGGCACGGGCGCACTCACACACGCACACACCACCCCCACACAACACGTTCACAGAAATGCCGCCAGACGCGCGCACACAAAGCGGCTGCGGCCGCGTCGCAGAGCCCGACAAAAGAACGACACAACAAGCTTCTTGCACACCTTTTCGGCAGTCATTCCTGCTGCCGCCCTCAACTAGCCGCGCAAGCACACCACAACCCTGCAACACCGTTACGACGGTCCTCCCGCATGCGCACATCCGGAAGCAACAGCCAGGCGACCGCAGCTTCCCCCTCAAAAGGAAAGCAGTAGCCGACGTGCGAACTGGCCTCTCAAAAAAGAAAAAAGAAAAAAAAGAAACACATACAAAACAAAAACCGCGACTCCCCGCCGCGTTCCCGCAACGGCTCCTGCCCCGAATGGGCCAGTGAAGAAAACCCGCGACACAGCACTGGCGGCCAGTTAACTATACGGAAAAGTGCGGTTTGTCGCTATTTACAGCAAGGCAAAACAAGGACGCACACATGCTTATTGGAAAGTCGGAGCACTTACATGCACACAAATAAAAAGTATTACGTAGGAGTAACACGCAATCGCATATACACAATGAAAGGAACATGCACTTAGAGCAAAATTACTTAGCATGGGCTGCGGCAAGACTTCTTTTCGGGGAACGCCCGTCGAGAAAGAAGTTTGCCTACTGAGGCTGCGCGTTGCCTGAGGGCCTTCGGTGGCGGAGAGGGTCCGCCGTCCGTCGCGATATCACACAGGTGATCGCTTCCTCAGACTGTACCGTTTGTGGTTGGCCACAACGGGTGTGCCCTGTCACTGGCGCCTTGTGCGAACGGGCTCGGGCGTGAAATCGCCAGCCCGAGCGACATAGGCCTTCAGGTCTGCGACATGGACACGACTAAGTTTCCCGGTAGGGGGACCCTTCAACAAATACACGAGCGGAGAGCAAACTCTCTTTACTCGGTACGGACCAAGCCACTTAGGTGCCAGCGAGGCTGAGAACCCCTTACTAGCATCGCTAAGCGCGTGGTTCCGCTTCAGGACCAGATCACCCACCTTAAATTAAAGGTGGCGGTGCTTGCGATCGTACTGAGCCTTTTGCTGGGCTCTGGCCTTCGTCAAGCTCTGCCTTGCTCTGCTGAGAGCCTGACAAAGACGGTCCCGAAGTTTCGATGCGTAAGCAGAGCGGTCTGCCTGCGCCTTCTCATCCTCGTGCTGGCGGCGAATTACCTTGGTCATAGGATTCGCCAGATCCCTTCCAAAATTGAGGAAGGCAGGAGAGAAACCAGTTGACCGATTTTCAGAGGTTCGGATGGCGAATGCGAGCTCGTTCAAGTGGTCAGCCCAATCTTTCTGGCGCTCGGCAAAGGCACAGAGCATGAGTTTGAGCGTTCTGTTCATTCGCTCTGTCAGATTGGACTGGGGATGGTAGGGCGAAGTAGTGCGGTGATCAATTCCAAAGGAACGGCACGTCGCACCAAACACCCGAGCGGTGAAATAGGACGCATTGTCCGTGATCAGCCTTTCCGAGTAGCCGAACCGATTGAACACTTCTAGGATCTTTCCTAGCACCGCCCGTGCTGTCACCTTCCGAAGAGGAAACAGTTCAACCCATTTCGAAAAATGATCAGCAACTAACAACAAGTAGCTATACCCCAGCTTACTCCTGGGGAAAGGCCCCATTAGATCGCAGGTGGCTATCTGCCACGGACGCACACTGTCAATTAGTTTCATCAATCCAGGTGGCGTGCCTCCTCATGATTTTACCATTTGACAGACATGGCAGGAGTGGCAATAACGGAGTATATCCCGCCTCATGCCCGGCCAGGTCACAGTTTGGCTCAGTTTTGCAAAAACTTTGGAGCCACCCATATGACCGGCCAAGGGTTCGTCGTGAGAGATCGCAACAGTGCGCCTCTCAGACTCTTGGGGATAACCACCTTAAAGGCGTCTACGGACTCATCATCGGTGGCTATGTACTTCAGCACGAGCCCATCATGATCCAGCAAATATGAATCCCCAGAGGCCACAGCGACACACGCTGGCTTCGCCTCCACCGCGCCTGCTGCAGTACAAGCAGCGTCTCGGCGCTCTGTCTCCCGGAGACCGTCGCTCAAAGCGCGACAAAACGGGTCATTTTGCTGAATGCGATTCAGTACCAGATTCAACGGCTGAATGCGATTCCAGTACCCACGCAGGCGGGCCTGGTCTCATCCCCACTCAGGACTGCAGCCATTCCTACCGTCCGCGTCGGCGTCGTGGGTTCGCTTTCAAGAAGCTCCCCCTCTCGCCTGCTTTGCGGCACGCTGCTTGCCTGGATAGCGGCACGGGTTTGACCGTTTGCGGGCTCACCCTTCTCACCGCTCGGCGGCTCGGCCACCGTTTCGCCCCTGATACTTGCTGGCGGAAAGGCGCCGCCATCGGCTGTCGCACCTAGAGGAAGGCTCCCGGTGGACAATGGAGCACGAGATAGCGCGTCAGCTACCACGTTGGTGCTCCCCTTTCGATATTGCACTGACAAGTCATAATGCTGTATCAGGAGGGCCCAGCGTGCGAGCCGGCCCGCAGGCTCGCGGAGCCGCATCAGCCAGCTTAGCGCACTGTGGTCTGTTTGCATGACAAATTTCGTCCCGTCAAGGTAGACATCGAACTTACGTAGTGCAAACACGATAGCGAGGCATTCCTTCTCTGTCACGGAATAATTCCTCTCCGAGGGTGTTAAGGAGCGGCTGGCAAAGGCCAGCGGTTGCAACACGCCATCAAATACCTGAAGGAGGACGGCTCCTAATCCCAAATCGCTCGCGTCAGTCTGGACAACGAACTTTCTGGTCAGGTCGGGGAGCCTGAGCTGCGCTGTCTCCGCAATGGCGCTAGACAGACGGCGAAACGCCCTTGCTGCTCAGGTCCCCAATGCCACTCGACAGACTTTCCCAAGAGCTTGGTCAAGGGTGCCTGCACTCGGGCACAGGACGGAATGTACTTCAGGACGGACATGGACATGGACATGGCGCCTGTCCATGTCCATGTCCATGGCCTCAGGTCAATGAACGGCCAGGTCAATGAACGACCTGTCAATGAACGACCTGTAGTAGTTGGTCATTCCCAAAAAGCAGCGCAGGCCGCGTCCGTCCTTTGGCACGGGGAAATCGAGTTTGGCTCGAAGTTTCTCCCCGTCCGGCTCAATGGAGCCGCTGCCCAGCGTAAACCCGAGTAATTGAACTCGAGTTTGCGCGATTTGGGCTTTCGCCGGATTCAAAGTCATCCCGGCAGCCCACGCCCTCTCGAGCACATCGGCAACATGAGTCAAGTGCTCTTCGAAGGTTCGTGAATAAATCACGATGTCGTCGAGGTAGCATAAGCAGTGTGACCACTTGGCTTCTCAGAGAACGCGGTCCATCAGCCTTTGAAAGGTCGCTGGACCATTAAGAGGCCAAAGGGCATACGAGTAAACTCGAACAACCCTCTGTGGCACGTGAACGCGGTCTTGCACCGGTCACGATCATCCATCCGGACCTGTAGGTAACCTTTGGAGGCATCTAGCGTAGTAAAGTACCTCGCATTGCCCAGGTTTCCTACAATGGAGCTAATCGTCGGGAGCGGGTAGGCATCCTTTCGAGTCACTCCGTTCAGACGGCGGTAGTCTACGCAAAGGCGCTGACTGCCATCTTTCTTAGGCACCAACACAATTGGAGACGCCCAGGCACTGGAAGAGCGTCGGATAATGTCCGTCGCTAGCATCTCATCCAGCAAACTGTCAATCACCTGCCTCTTGGCCAGACTGACAGGCCTAGGGTTGCACTTCAGTGGAAGCGCATCACCGGTTTCGATCTTGTGGCTCACTAGATCGGTACAGCCAGGTAGATCGGTGAATAGCTCATCGTATTGGCGTAATAGTGACGGCAACCGAGCCTTCTGTGCATCACCCAAGTGAACCCCACTGGCGGCCAACGGGTGTAGTGCCTTAACGTGCCGTGCTGCTTTATGCCAATGGGGGCTAGGAGCAGGCGAGCGCACAGCGCAGGGGCTTGCCCCCGAACTTTGCGCGCGACGCGGTCCGAACGCCTCCTCTGCAGTGGCAAGAGTCGGCGCAGGCGGGCTGATGAACGGCTTAAGCGAGGAAAAAGGTCCGTCGCGATAGCCACCGACAGCCACCTGGTTTTCATGAGAAAGTCCCGTCCGAGAATCACAGGAACACTGAGCCCTGGGAGGTGAATGAAACGCGTTCGTCTCAGTCGTTCCCCCCATCTGACGGTCAGCCTTGCGGCGCCTGCCGAATGGGCCACGCCTTTCGCAAGGTTGAAAGTCATTCGGCTGTCTCTCAAGCGCACTGCGTGCTTGCTCAAATGGGAGAAAGCCTCATCGCCGAACAACGAGGCGCTAGCGCCCGTGTCCAGTAGCGCCGCAAATTCACGACCAGCAAGGGTGATCGGAATAAACGGCGCGTGCGCACCAGCATCACAGCGTGTCCGGTACGCACAGGGAGCTGACAAGGGTTCGGCCGATCGTGCGCTCTCGAGCGACCGCTGTTTCCGTTTCCCTGCCTCGCCGGAGGACTGTCAACGGTGCAATCCCTTGCCATGTGACCCCGCTGCGAACAGCGGAAACAGCACATTCCAGCCCGATCTCGAGCTGGATAAGCTGCTCTCCTCCCGGGTTGGTTCGACGGAGTGCCGCGGGGCTCTCTGTTTTGAGGCTCCCCAACGCGATAAGACGGATGACGTCCCTTTACGCGCGTTTCGAGCGACGGCGTAGTCAAAGCCACGCGCCTCTCATAGGAGAACGGGTCCAGAGCTCGTTCGCTCAGCTCCCAGTTGTTCGTCCCGCTTGTTGCTGCACAGGCAGCCTCAGCGGGGCGCCGGGGCGGAAAGGGCATGGCTCCTCCCCACGCACAGCGCGGCTCAAGGACCTCGCTGACCGGCGGCGGCGGGCGGTACGCGCGAGTGGAGAGAATGTCCCCCTGTATGCGCTTCGCCTCGGCGGCCAGTTCCTCTAAATCACGGAACCGACTGCCACGCAGATAGGCCGAAAAAGTCGGATGTGCCTGCCGTATCACCCGGTCGACGCGTTCCGCGTTTGAGGCTTGGGGCTCAGCGATAGAGAACAACTCTTCCATCGCTCGCACATATTCCTGCAATGACTCATGCGGAGCCTGCGTACGTCACTCCAGGTCTCGCCGCATCGTACCATGGTAGTCTGCGGGTAGGAATTCGCGTAGGAAGGCCACGCGAAACTCCCCGAGGTTTGCTGCTCGGTGGCCGACAAGTCGATACCACCTGGCAGCCGCATCAGTCAGTGCTGCGGGAACGACGCGTCCCAGCACCTCGTGTTCATCCAATCCCATGGCTCTCTGATAATGGGCCAGATTTTCTATGAATTCTCGGGCACTCACCAGGTCGCCGTATCCACGGTATATCGGAATGGCCAACTTTACCGCAGGGCGAGTGAGCCTCGGCGTAGCGACAAGGGCTTTCACCACCTCAGAGAGGGTTTCGACCATGCCTGCAGCGTTGCGCAGCAACGTGTATGCTCCAGCTTCGCAGGAAACTGTTGGAGCGTTACAGGTGCTCTCGAGCGAAGGAGCTATGGCTCCCAACTCGATAAGCGGCGCGGAATCCAAGGGGGTTTCGTTCGCGCCAGCCCCGGAACAAATGTGGTTCCTAGGGGGACCATCCCGTTGTCTTCCGTCGCTACTGAGAGCGGCGGAGTCGCTTAAGCCACGTTCGGCCAGCGTTGACAGAATGGGTCGTTGCTCCGATGCTGCGCCACTGGGCGCTGCACCATGTACTCCAAAGGGAGCCTGAGAAGCAGAATTGTTTGTGGAACGGCTGAGTGCCCCACAGGGGGTCGCAGCTGTCCACGGTGCCTTCTGACTGCTCAACGCGTGTTCGCAGCCAACGGGCAGAACTCGGAAATGGCTGAGGCCACTGTACCGATCTGCCCACCGTAAGCTCCACGGGGAGCCGATGAGGGGCGAAGTGGCAACAGACTGCCGCTAGCTCCACTGGGAACAGCTGTAGGCAGCGGTGCCGATACGCACGGTTCGGGGAGCGCCAAGGCTCCGTTCCCGTACTGAGCTACGTCCACTCCAGTGGGAGCGGTATCATAGCGCCTCGCTGTCGTGTTCACCCCACTGGGGGCGGCAGTACGCGAGCGTGAGTGTATGCTCGGCTCGAGGGGGGACCATGCCCCGGTCTCGCGCAAAGCAACGTCTGCTAACGTGATGAGGGGACAACGGCCGCTCTGGTTAGCAGACATGGTGCGGTCAGCCAGATCGCTCAGGCGTTAAGGCTTTCCGAATGAGTTGCCAGAAATGTGCAGGTACACACAATTCGTGAAGAGCAAGGCTCCGTCCACAAACGTGCTACGTCAGCTCCAGTGGGAGCAATAGCGTAGCACCACGCTGTCTTTTCCACCCCAATGTGGGCTGCAGCGAGCGTGCGCGAGAAGGATTCTGCCAGCAAACGAACTTATGCGCCACTTTGTGATCTCTCTCACGTGGTGTTCCTATGGGAACCACCTAGACCACCACGCATGCCGAGGATCCGAGCCCAAAGGGACCGATACGCTCAGCCGCATGTGTTGCAGGCGACACTTCGTGGTCTCTCTCACGTGGTGTTCCTTAAAGGTCCACCTATAGACCACCACGCGCGCCGAGGATCCGATCCCGCAGGAACGATACGCTCAGCTGCGCGTGTTTCGTGTGCCCGAAGTGGACGCTCGTTCGGTACTTAGCAGAGGGTCGTCCGATAGCGGAAAGCAGCAAAGGGCCACTCTTGCTACCAGACCTGACGCGGCGAGCCTAATCGTTAAAGCGTTCTGGCTCGGCTATCAAGCGGTCAAAGGCTTAATGAGCCCTTGGCCCCGCGTTGGGCGCCACTTTGTGGTCTCTGCCTATAGGGGTGCTCCGCCGGGAGTCACCTAGACCACCGCGCGAATCCGAGGATCCGAGCCCCTCAGAGGGGGACGATAAGCTCAGCCGCGTGTGTAGCGTTTTCCCTAAGCGGGCGCTCGTTCGGTCTCCTCTGGGAGCGAAACAGAGCGCCGCAAGGAGAAGGCCCAGAGTACAAGGAAGGCGTTTAATATACGACCACCTTGGCGTTCAGGATAGCTGTTACACCCGTATTGGCGCGGGGCTCGTGAGCCGAAGCTCCCGCAAGTCAAAGGGTGACACTCAGTATCTCAAAAACGCGGCAACACGCCGCTATACGGGAGGATGGCTCCCAACGACAGTGCTACCAGGGCAACGTTCTTTCAGCTCGGAGTAGCCTCCGAGGGCGACTCGGCGCAGTACGACCGCGCACGTCAAGTGAGCCGCGTCTCTTTGGCGTAGCCTTCAGAACAGGAGCAGCGAATAGGTACGCAACCGCCTCGGGTCGAGGACCTTCGGCGAGACCGGCCAACCAAAAGGGTGACCGGGAGAATCGGAAGTCAGTACGCACCGTTTCGCTGTCCGAGAGCTTCTCCCCGCGTTGCCGCTCCTCGGTCGACTTGAGTCGCCAGGAGAGAGGGAACGCGGGTTCCCACCCAAACAGACCAATCGGGTGAGCCCCTGGGCCGTTCGGGGGCGGACAGCAGCAAGTGTTTTACGGTCCCGCTGCAGTTCGGTGCCCTCGGAGGAACGAGAGAGAGGGAAAGCGGTGGAGCGCGCGCGCGAAGTTCGAAAGCGACCTCGCCGCGCTGCGGCTCCTATGCCCAAAACGTGCTGCGCTATGGCGCTGCAACGAAATGGGCTACGCAGTCCCCACAAGCTTCCAAAACTAGCCTACACAATCTGCTGCGCTAGTGAGATGGGCCACTCCCCAGATCATGCATGAGATGCACTCGTGTTCTTTCAGGCCTTGGCCCGAAGCTCCAACGCGCTGACCACAGTATCCACACCATCCTACGTCCACTTGAGGGCAGTTGTCCTCACTGTGCCCCATCGTGCCACATGTAGCAGGTGGGTATCACATTTTTGTATTTCCTGATTGCGGCACACTCACAGTTCTAGCGTACGTAACGCGGTAATCGTCGGCCCGCGAAGGTCAGCGCGGCTACATTGGACGCACCAACTTTCCGTATGAAGGGAATATCGCCTTCTCACCATTCAAGCTTGGCTTCGGGATGCGGAGGTTCCGTCCGCCCCGTACACGGACCACACATTGGCACACTTCACCATTAAGTTTCACATGGCCTCAAAAGGTGAAGGAGCGTTCACCCGCTTTCAAGTTAAAGTCCTGGGCAAGCTTGTCCGCTGCTAGCACCACTTCTGTTCCACAGACGATGAGATTTTGGTCCCAGAGCGGCCAGACGTTGACAGCAGTTCCTGCCGTCGATGGACGGAAGCGCTGTTCCGTTCTTACAGCAGACCATCTGGACTATCTCAACTCACGGTGAGAACCAGAAAACCACAACAAAAGATCACCAGTTAGAGCAAATGTCTCCACCATGCTAATCGCTCAAACTCGGTCAATCCTCCTGCTGTTCCGCACTCCGCCTTGGTACTCGACTCCGCCTAGCGGACGGCTGTCTGGTAACTTGACGAACACTGGCAACTTGGCCATTCGCATGCCAGCTCATTTCTCATTGGCTAGTTTGAGGCGGACGGCATTGGGCGTCCTGACAGCAAATATGGCGCTTGCTTGAAGCGAAATGGGGACGCGAGGCCTGAGCTACAGCCGTGTCAGAATCAGTGCAGTTTTCTCGCTTTCGCGATTTTTTACTAGAGTTATCCGGCACCCACGGAGATATGCATGGACGGCAGCAAGCCGGTGTACCCTTCCGGGCCTCATCTGTGCGGGCGAACACCGGCAGAAACAGATGGATCGCAGGAAGTGTGCGTTGTGTTTACGAGAGCGATGCAAGAAATATTCGAAGCCGTCGACTTCGTGATTTATTGTGCGATGCTTCGCGTGTGCGTTGCTGACGAGAAGTCCATCACATACACGTGTATTCTAAGCAAGGTAGAGTGCTCACGGAATGAAATGGGACACGGAGCATTTAGTAGAACCCTACATATGTGCAAAGTACGCGAGAACAGCATATCATGTCGCTAGGAATTTGTTCACCAAACGTGACCAGGACTCCGATGTAAGTGTATGCGCCAGAATTACATCGATGTGACACGAACTGCAGCCGGTTGAAACGAAAGTGTGCGCATTACTTAGCCCTAAATTGACGTGTTTCATTCCGTGAGCACTGTACATGTCCAGGGCGTGGCGAAATGAAAAGTCTCTGATCGACGCACCCAGCATGCAGAAATTGTATGTGTTCTGTGTATGTTGTTCGTCGCCGCGAAGTGGTGAACGCTAGTCCTTTAAAACTTCCAGAAGTGATGATAGGAGCAGTAGCGATAAGCTTTATTGTCTCATTATATCGCTGTCATTCCTCATGTGCGTGTGAGCCGTTTTGCCAGCTGCGATGCGCCATGGTGGTTACGACGTTTGTGCAGGGTTCTCGCTGATATGAACAATGTATCAATACGAAGATACAAATCACCCGCCGTGGTTGCTTTGTTGCTATGGTGTTGCGCTGCTAAGCACGATGTCGTGGCATTGAATCCCGGCCACGGGGGTCGCATTTCGACAGGCGCGAAATGCGAAAACACTCGTACACTTAGGTGTACGTTAAAGATCCCCACGTGGTTAAAATTTCCGGAGTCCTCACTTCGGCATGCCTCATGATCAGATTGTTGTTTTGGCACGTAAAAACCCATAATTAAATTATTTATTTAAAATGAGATACAAATATTGATATATCTGTGCGATGTGTCGCAGCGGTGCTAGGCGTCGCACGCGTGCTAATCGGTGGTCGAGGGGCGGCTTGCCTTCCTACGCAGCTGTATTCCGCGACAATTTCGCGCGCGTGCGTGTGTTACGTGTCCTTGCAAGCTGGCGCTAGCATAATTACAGAAAGTGCGCCATCGCGCCGAACACATATCTATAAATAGCGATATATAAAGAATTCTCAGACGACTAACTTTCGGCGATCGCTTTCGCCTGACGTAGCATGGCGCACGTTCGATGATTAGAGAGGCTTTGCACAACGAGCCAGTTGAGCGCCCACTGAGAGTGATGGGCCGAAAATACGTCCATTGTGGCGGCATGACACGATTGCAATACATATTTAGAAGGCAGCGCAGGTGAGTGTGCAATGCATGAAACGTGATTGACCGCGTCATCGCAAGACATGCGGCCACAGAACAGAATGTGAAGACTTTACTGAAGAAGAAGAGACACGGACGGAGCGCTCGTCCGTGTCTCTTCTTCTTGTGTCGTCTGTTTGGCGCTATAGTACTTCAGTAATATGCACCAACTAGCCCAACAAAAAGTTCTGCTAGAATGTGAAGAGCCGCGTTATCCCCACGACGCGGAAACGCACTCGCATCGAGACAAACGCACCAGTGTCGTCTGCTGTCGGCGATAGTTGCCAGTTGTCAACAGACCTCGTGTCGTCCAATCAGAATGTGCGTGCGATTCACCAAACTTTGCGACACGATCCGCCCTGCAGGCGTGCGCACCTGTCTCCAGGCAGGCAGACGCGGGCGGAACGGACAAGCGGCTTTAGCAAACTTGGGCTATAAGGAAGCTACCGAGGGGAGACTATGTCACCGTTCCGCTCATGCCGGTGGCTGCCTACCTTTCTGTGGTAAATGGCATACTTTTGAAGGAAACGAAATTGGTGATACCGACAAACATGCGCAGAGATTTGTTGAAGCGGATTCACGCAGACCATTTTGGCCAGGTGCAAAGTGTAAAGCTAGGGCTAGACCGAAATTCGGCGCAACCCATCTTGCGATGACTGCCAACGGTAATGAGCTTAGCACTGAATCGATCTAGCGGTATTACCACCGCCAAAAGAAGTTACGTAGGAGGCGTGTAGTCCAGTAGGATTGCGCTTTCGTGACAATCTATGAACACTCAGCGACATCTACCGCCGCAGCCACGAAGTATGCGCGTGGCCTCCTAAAATTGCGCGCCGGTGCGCGCAATTTATTTGCGGTGGTATGCGCGCCGGTGCGTTCCAACGCGGCGGAGAAACGCGTCATGTGGCAGACGGGCTCGTCTCTCGCTCTTCTTTCTGGACACGCCGCGCCATCTAGGGGCACTGCCGGGAGGTCGGCGCTTGACCTCCAAGAAGAGAAATAGGGCGCGCCGGTGCACGCCGAGAAGTGTTGCCGCGCATGCTCAGTGACCCAAGTTGGTTCATCGAAGAGCGGCACATAGCCAGCGCGCTTATGGCGCCGCGCTCCAAAGCATTCGCGTGAAAGCCGTTCATAGAAAAGCGGCCCACAGCCAGTTTGTTAAAGCGCAGCCTGCTGAAGCGTCAAAAGGGTTCCTGCTTGGTAAAACAGTGTTAAAACGTGTAGGGATGCGCGACTCTCACGCGTCCACTCATATCTTGTTTTCCCGCGTAGCTCCCGTCTCCTGCAATGCGGCTTCGCCGCGTAGCCTGGGGCCCGCGGCGGTCGGTGTGGTTGAAGCGCAGTACGAGAGATGGCGCGAGCGTTGCGCTGCTAACGCCGCCTACCGGCGGGGTTACTCGGGCGCGAAAAGGAGAAAGCACGTCCTCTTGGTTAGGCTAGCGCCGCGGACGTCCTGCGCGTGTGCCGATCCATGCTTCTGCGAGACCGGCTCGCGTGGCCTCCTTAGAACGCGCCACCGTTCGCGTGACCGTACGCGCGAACGACCAGGCGTTCGGATCCAGCATGGGGCGATCATATTCGCTCGCTATCTGGTCGCGGTGAGTCGGATTTCCTAGATTTGTCGCGCGCCCATCGGCATGTTTTGTGGATAGCAGGTCGGCTAGCAGGCATTGATGAAAGGTGCATAAATGCCCTTGTGATTGTTTGCACTACTGTGTTGTCGTTCCTTTGTCCCAAGAGCACGGGAGGAGAACCCCACAAACGAGGAGAGAAAAATACATTTTATTGCGCAATTTGTAGAAAAGAACGAAGGGGGTGATAGGACAGAACACACTCTGTGCACTATACCTTTTTCCTGTCAGCTTCCCCCCTTTTTTTCCTACGAATTGCGCACCAGAAATTTTTCACGCATAATGAGAGAAATTTGTCATTGTTACCTAAGTTGGCGCCATAGACCCACATTGAAGAGAGGTAAATACCTACTAGCACGTACCCAGGGGCCCAAGTTGCCATCAAATAGGTTTGTTGAAAACCAGCACATACGGAGTGGCACAAATCTAGTGCTCCAAGTCGGCGTCGGATAGTTTCATTCAACAGCGGTACTTGCCCAATCCCGCAACTACAGTGACGTACTGCACAGTTACCCAGGCAGGCGGAAAAGTGGTTGGTTAGATAGATAGATAGATAGATAGATAGATAGATAGATAGATAGATAGATAGATAGATAGATAGATAGATAGATAGATATCCTCATGAAAGTGCGTAAGTACCCAAAGAATGCTAAAGCATTAAAACCGAATCATTGTCACCTTGCCGCCATAAGGTAACGGTGATCATGCCTGACCTTGAGCACCCGGAGAAGCCTGTCCTGGCAAGCGAGCACGGGTACCAGAGCTCTGAGCTTCTCCACGGGCAGCAGGAGCATGTCGTTGATGCGGCCACTCGAGAGGAAGTAGTTCTTGTCCTGGCATTCGAAGTAGTGGTTGTAAACGTATTCACCGCACACCGCCAGGTCGTTGCCGCACACGCTCCTGCAGGAGAGGACGGATAGCACAGCGCTCCGCTCAGCACGCAGCCCAACGCGCGAGGCCACCTGGTTGGTCTCCTGAACTCGGTGAAACCACGCGCCAGCGATGGAAATGTAAGCGCTTATTTATGTTCACCGCCTGGAGAAGATTCTTGCGCGCACTTCGCCACACGTGGGGCTCGTGGAGCAATATGGCACGAAGAAGTAAGCGTCTTCGCCTTCGTAGTTTCGGTGATAAGAGCTAGCTTTCGTGCAGCATATCTATAGGCGTCCTTAAGCGCTACAAACGGAGTTAACAACCATCCTGAATTTTCTGCAGTGTATTAATTTATATAACATATTGTATAAAATAACATGCATGGGCTGCCGTTACTCTCGAACCTAGATGAAACTGCACTCTTCGTTGGATGTACCATGACAGTGCGGGCGCACTGCACACGCACCTTGAAGAATGCCTTCGATGGTACTTAGAAAGCATGCTGAACATTTCGAATTTCTTTCTTATATCCTCCTAAAAATCACAGTGAGAAAGAGGGCGTGTTCATATGAAGTTTGCGACGAGAAAATTGAAATCAAGTGCAGAGCCTTTCTGTTTTCTACACGATAAACGGCAAAACGTATAATTCGTCAGGTGCGTCCTACACGCCTTATCCCAACACCTATATAAGTCACCACTTTCCTTCTTCGCATTGCCGACTTCGTTTTATTCTTCACGCCGCTAGACTTTTTTAAAAAGCCCTATAGGCAGGAAGCACAAAAACGCAATTTGTTTTGCAAAGCAAGCCACAGAGTACAACAATACGCCTTCGGTCATATCGTTATCTCAAAACTCTCAATGAGCCCATTTCTGTTGCGGTCACAGTGACAAAAATAGTGGTGGTCTGCTGATTGACGCGTCAGTAGTGGGTAAGTAATCTAGATCTAGAGCACGATTTTTCGAGCACTACAACCGGGAAAAAGTTGATTATAAGCACTCTGCAAGCGAAACCAAATTCACAGTATATTCAATCAGTTTACCTATTTTGTAAGATTCGTCGCATCAAGCGCTGCTTAGGAGCTCTTAGGCAACGATGCATCTAACTGAAGTTATCGCACCGGCGTTATTTATTTACATGTACCTTACAGGCCTTCGAGAAGGCATTGTGTAACGGGGGAAATACGGTAACATATTAGTATGGAATCAGGAAAAAAGGAACATCAGTATAATGAAAGGAATATTCGCGCAACATGGAAAATAATACATTAGCAAATACAATATGTAGAGCAATAACAATACACGGTAAATACAGTAACATAATAGCATAATAATATTATAAACATTTTTGCATGTATACAGTAGTAAGTATAGTAAAAAATTAGGATCACTGAAATTCTTTTATGAACTTGTTGTAAGATGCAGGGAAGAAATTAAAAGAAGCCAAGACGTGTTAGACGGTTGAAACGGCATACTGATGAATTAGAAGATTGAGAAATGCACTGTGTTTAGATTGGCAAGCAATGTTGTAGCGGGTGTGGCTAACCTGCAAGCGGCCCGATAACAAGCCAGCGTCCCTTTTCCCTTTGCCTCACTGCAGCCGCAGCAACGAGGCCGATTTTTTTTTCTTTTTCGAGGTTTCGGGGCCACCGTTTCGATAAGTGGACTTGCCTTTTTCAAGGCATATGTCACCTTGAAAAAGAAAAGTCCACTTGTCGAAACCTTGGCTCCAGCTTTCACCTCCTTCTCGTTTTGCTCAAGCGGGACTTGCCAGGCAGTAAGTAAGCATTCTTTTCAGTCACTCATATATACATGAGTGACTGAAAAGAATGCTTTGTCAGATAGTACGTAACCATTCCTTTCAGTCGCTCATTTACATTTCTTTTTTTTTTTTTGTACCAACTATATGGTATGGCCGACAGTATGGTATACGCGTTGTGGCAACTGAAGTGGAGTGCTTTCTTTCTGCGAGGTATAGTTGCTTCGTGTGGTAACTGTACTGTCTGCTTTATTTTTGCGCTGACGGTTGCAGCAGCTGTAGGTGTTCTATACGCTTTTTTTGTAAGTAAAACTAGATGAAGTATTTTAATCGGCTGTCCTACAAAGACTTTGACCCCGCCATGCTTGCTCAGTGGCTATGTTAGGCTGCTGATCACGAGGTCGCGGGATCGAATCCCGGCGGCCGCATTTCGATGGGGGTAAAATGCGAAAACACCCGTGTACTTAGACTTAGGTGCGCGTTAAAGAAGCACAGGTGGTCGAAATTTCTGGAATCCTCCACTACGGCTGGCCCTATATTCAGAAAGTGCTTTTGGCACGTAAAACCCCATTATGTAATTAAAATTTGTTTTTGCAAAGACTTTGAGATCTTTCTAGCCGCCGTTGTTGCTTAGTGAATATGGTGTTGGGCAGCTTACGACAACGTCACGGGGTCAGATCACGGCCACAGCGGCTCCATTGCGATGTGGGCGAAGTGCGAAAACACCCGTGTACTTAGATTCAGGTGCACGTGAAAAAAACCGAGGTAGTTCAAATTTCTAGAATTTCCTACTATGGCGTGCCTTATAATCAGATCGTGCTTTTGGCACGCAAAACGCATAATTTATTTAATTAATGAAACTAAAATAAAAATGGGTTTAACTTTTACATCATATTTACGCTGGAATACACACACAGAAAGTGTGTGCATCAAATCGCTTAAAGCCTTGTGGTCTTTGAGGTGGAACCTCAATCGAGCAACCGCTGAAATTAAATATCTTGCTTACAAAACTCTAGTTAGACCTAATATTGAATATGCTAAAATTGTTTGGGACCCACACATCCTAACTAACTGTCCTAAACTTGGCTGAATACAGAGGCTAGCTGCCAGGTTTATATTTAATAAATATCGTCGCATCCATTCTCCAACAAAGTTATGCCAATTAGCTCATCTAGCACCACTTGAGCTCAGAACTAAATACGACAGATTGAAATTCCTCTTCGAAGTTATTCACAATCAAGTAGATATTAAACCAGATGAATATTTTGAGCTTCCTATGAACGCGTCAACGAGGCATCGTCATAGTACGTGCATTCCTCCTCCACTCGCCCGCAATGATTGCTTCAAGTTCAGCTTCTTTATTAAGGCGATAAGAGAATGGAATTTGTTACCCGACTCTCTTGTAACCTCGATATCCTTAACTGCCTTGTTGGAAAGTCTTAAAAGCACAATTTTTTGTAAGAACACGTAGTGAATTGCCCAATATTGTGAATGGTTTCTTTATTACGTTCGCTTGTATGTTGGATTTCATGTCTTTTCCATTGTAGGACAGACAAGCTTTGTGAGTCAAAGCTTGTAACTCGGTCGCATTCTATGTTTCTTCTTGTTGTTTTTATTCTCCACGCCTGTAATAGCCCTGAGAGGGCTGATAGTATAAATAAATGAAACGAATGAAAGCGAAAAAAATATTTTTTTTCTTGCGGAAGCATGGTAGCGTTACTTGTCACGCCGACTGTAGCGGTTTACTTTCTTTCTATGCAGACTGTAGCTGTAGTGTTTTATAGTCATAATGATAAATAACAGATACATACGTAATGAACGAGAAGAAAGGGAGTTAACCGAGGGGCCCAATTTTACATATGTAGTCATAACGCATTGTCCCATAGGCCCCCAAGAACCCCATATATAGCTATCACGGTCATCATGTCACGTGTTAGAGACGGACAGATAGGTTCCCGAGTCAAGTAGGCCTAGTATCTTTACGCACTAAAATAGAGGAAGGGCGACAGCTATAAATGAAGTTACGAGCGGGAGCTACCAAAGTAGCGCGTAGACCTACAGGTTCACAAATTCATCGGCATTAACTCAGTCACTAAACGCCACACCGGGCGGTCAATTCGTCCTGTTTTAACATAAAGCATTTAATGAAATGCTACAAGGTTGGCGAGGATATATGGGGCAGTCTTGTCAACTATGAGGGCATGCGTGAGAAAATGGGCTAATGTATTCCCGCTAAACTTATTCCAAATGCTAGCTAATTTAGTCCAAACGCCAGTGAATTCATTCCAGATGCGACACATTTGATCCCAGTGCAAAATAAATTAATCTACGCACCACGTATTTCAATCCAGACACCAGCGGATTTAACCGAAGGTAAAGATGCAATTGCAGAGGTATTCTAGGAAGTTCAAAATGACGTCAAAATTTTGCGCCGACCAAGACTAATCAAGATACTTGATTATGATTTGACTTCACGTCAAAGAAAGCCTTTGTAAATGACTGCAGCACATGTGGCCTAAGAACGGCCGATTACTAATGCGGAGTCCCGCGCTTCAGCAGTACGCCTGATATGTTGCATATAAAAATGGCAGGTTTAACGCCAATGCATATGGCTTGAAGAGGCCGTCGGAATAATGGTACATAAGAGAACTTGGCTCATGATGTCGCGAAGGTTTAAAGACCCTGTTCATCATCATCATCCCATTTTATGTTCACTGCAGGACGAAGGCCTCTCAGTGCGATCTGCAATTACCTCTGTCTAGCGCCAACCAATTCCAACTTCTACCTTCGAATTTCCCAAGTTCATCCCCGCCACCTAGTTTTCTGCCATCCTCGACTGCGCTTCCCTTCTCTTCGTCCCATTCTGTAACTCTAATGGCCCACCGGTTATCTAACCTACGCGTTACATGGCTTGCCCAGCTCCATTTTTTCTTCTAATGTCAATTAGAATATCGGCTATCACCGTTTGCTCTCTCATCCACACCGCTCTTTTCCTGTCTCTTAACGTTACCCCTAATATTGGTTGTTCCTTGTTGCTTAACTTGTTCTTGAGCTTCTTTGCCAACCTCCAAGTTTCTGCCTGATATGTCAGCACCATTAAAATCCATTGAGTGTACACCTTTCTTTTCAATGATAGTGGTAAGCTTTAAGTCAGGATCTGGCAATGTATGCCGCAAGCACTTCAACCCCTTTATATTATTTTGTGAATTTTGTTCTCGTGATCAGGGTCCCCTGCAAGTAATTGACCTAGGTAAACGTACTCTTTCATGGACTCGAGAGGCCGACTGGCGATCCTGAACCTTTGTTCGCTTGCCAGGCTATTGAGCATGATCTTCGTCTTCTGTATATTAACATTCAACCCCACTCGTACACTTCCTCTATTAAGGTCCTCAATCATTTTTTGCAATTTGTCGTCCCCAGACAGAGAGAAGTCATTAGGGAAACGCAGGGAGGTTAAGCAGGCTCAGCCCGGTAGGCTACCCTAAACGGGGAAAGGGGATTAAAAGAGGAGAAGCAAGGGAGAAGTTCGCTCTTTGGACAGTTACACAGGCAAGCGTTCATCGTCCAGAGTTGCTGCACAAGACAATGTCATCTCCAAACCGAAATTTGCTGAGATAGTCGCCGTTGATCCTGCCTCGTGAGCCTGATAGTCAATGGCGAATTATTTACAAATTGAGAGCTCTTTCTTGATTCGATAGATGGCGGTTCTTGGTTGGTGAAGCGATTTCTGTGGTTAACTACGACAGACTCTGTTACTATATTTAAATTTTTGGCTTTTGCGAATGTTTCAAAGAGTGTTTGGATGGCCAATTTGTGCTTTAATTTTACTGGATAGGGCAAGTGCGTACATTTGTTCGCCTGGCCCGATGGCTCTCGGCACGAGCACGGCGCTTTCCTGTGCTCGGTAGATGGGTGTTCGCAGGAAGACTGCCACAATAGTACCAGCACTGACCAGCAGTGGGACGCCAAATTGCATTCTGTCATCAGACTCTGCTTCCGCAGGATCCCCGAAGTCGCACTTAAATGCGACGCTTCGGGAAACCTGACAGCAGACAGCTGAGCACCCTTAGAGTGGATCTCCTGGCGGCGGAGAACGCGGTTGTGTGGCAAAATAGCAAAGGGCATTCTTTGGGTGCTTCCCTCAAGGCGACCCCTTGCCCACCACCCGCCTCGACAGCAAGTTGGCCCGGCGCCGGCTACTGCCGGGCAAACATAGAAGTTCGCTTCGAGTTCACAACCGACGCATTCCGTGGAAGCGAAACGAACGTCAAGGCCAGGCTCCTGACCCTGACAAGCTGACCATAACTGAAAGTCCACTAATTGCGGCAAGGAGCCAATGTCCACGACTCCCGTGGAAACAGCGTATTTCCCCTGTTTCCCGATTGCCGCGTCATTCGATCTTAGGCAGGTTCGAATGTTGTAGATCAGAGGTGGTGGTCAGCAAGGTGGTACGGCCATGGGCGAAGTGCTGTGGGATCCGTCTAATTGGCTGGGACAAGGTGATCTAATGCGCTTTTGTAGGGAACTGGGGGAAAATAACTTCTTAAAAAGAACCCCTCGAATGTGATGGAGATAGATCAGACTGAAATACTTGCTTCACTTGAACAGGACTACTTACTTCAATATGCAAATAAACCTCTTCTTTCGCTCTTCTCCCAAAGGTACCCATCTTTATGCCTGGTGGTTTCCAGGCCTGAACGCCTGAACAAATTGCGCCTCTGTTTGTCGCTTCTATTTCTGATCTACGTCTTTTTGGCGCACTTTTTCGTTCAGATGGAACCACACCAACTCGCCCAACTCTCAGTTTTTCTGAACGCTACCCGAGGCCGCAAGATACCCCAGTGAGTCACCATCCGTCGTACCCTATCTTTTATCTTGGTCCCCAGTTCCTAGAGAGATATTATACTTGTCGACGCTACTCGTCGCTTTTCATCCGACATGAATTCACTTCGGCACATGTTTATATTCTTGCATAGTGGATGGCGGCAAAGGCACGCGGGAGTTAGCGGCATACTGTTGCGTGTGCATATTTATCAGCAAGTCTTGTGGGAAGCTCAGTAGCGGTAGAAGCACTGACCTGGCAGTCTATGAAGTACTCTGATTACTGTCGTGATGGGATGGTGAAAATTTGCTGCGAGGAGCTGCTGAGAAATCAAAGCACAGTGAAAGCGGCAGCAGCCACTGATCGGGGCTGTTGCGATAAAGGCGTCGCTGCTAGCAGTGTACTCATAGAGCACGCATGCACTAGCTGTTTTCCTGGTCGCGACGGTGACCTGCTGCACGGCATGTGTTGTGCACTTGGGCACGTCCTTTATTTGCTAACAGCGAGCCTAGATTTGCGCTGCGCTTCCTAATTCTACCACGCACCATACCTTTCGAGAAAGAGTTATCGCCATTTGTTGCCAGCAAGGTCACCGGTCGGACGTTTGCCCGACCCCTGGAATCAAAGCTTGCAAGCAATGTGGCCAGAAAGATCCGGAAGAACATCATCAATGTACACCCAAGTGTCTGCTGTGTGGGGGCTCCCACGCGGCGGGCACAAAGGACTGCAAACAACGCCTAAAGTCGACAAACGAACTACGATGGGGACCCCAGGGCCAACAGCGGCGGGGACGCAGCAGGAGCAGAAGCGGAGCAAGGCGACCGCGCTGGTTCCGGAATGAAGATCAAGAGCGACGGAGCGACTACCGGAGTGAATCCAGGAGCCGCAGCCGAGGGCGCAGCCACAGTCAAGGCCAGGGCAGAAGCCGGGAGAGGGACGAGTCCTACCCACCCCTGGGCGGCGCGGGCCAGCAGACCTGGTCGAAGCCAAATCAGCAGAAGAAAAGCGGAGGAGTTAAGGTGAGCTGGGGAGCCGGCCCTCCCAAAACGCTTCTTGCTCCGCACAACAATATAACCAATAACACAAGCATGCAGACAGAAAACGAGAAGAGGCTTTGTGCCGAAAACAGTAATCTTAAAAAAGAGCTTGAGCTCTGCCGCGAAGAAACCCGGCAACTCAGGAAAAGAATAGACGACCTAATTCAGGAAGTGCAAGAGATGAGAAAGGCAGGTTTCTCACCAGTTAGGGCGCCATCACCGCCGCAGCAACATATAGAGAGCACGCAAACTAGCGAGGGGAACACCTCAATTGAAGACCTCAAAGCTTTCATGCAGCAAATGCAGCAGCAAATGCAGCAGCTAAATCAAAAGATGGCCCTGCAGGACCGGAGCTTCCGCAACTACGTAAAGAATCAAACTACACAGAGAGCAGTAAACGACGCCCGAGACCGGCTCTACAACGAGCGCAGGTTTGGATCAGAATCCCAGGGAACAAATAACAACACCAATACATCAACATGGCAGGACCAAACAAACTAGAGATTTGGCAGTGGAACTGCAGGAGCTACAAGCGCAAGCAAGGGCTCCTGCAACAGTTCATTAACACTAGAGAAAATCCACCAGATTTAATACTACTACAGGAAACAAATTGCATCCCAACCCTAAAAGGATATACGTGTCAGGAAAATGGACGAACAGCGACTTTAATAAGCAACAAAATAACAACCATAACACATAAGGAACTAGAAGACACACAGCTAGAACATATCGTGACCGAAGTGATTCCAAAACGGAAAAAGAAAGCTAAGAGCACTTTCGTAATCAATCTATATAGCCCACCTAAAAACAGAGGAAATTTTATTAAGCTTTTTGCGGAAGCGAAGAAGCTTGCAGGGCAAAGCACCCTAATAATAGCAGGAGACTTCAATGCGAAGAGTCCGCAGTGGGGCAGTAGAATCGAAGACAAGAAAGGGCGCAGTATCTGCACAGCTGCAGAAAACATAGGCTGCGAGCTACTCACAGATGAAAGCCAACCCACCAGACAGGGCAATAGCGTAAGCGTGGACACGTGTCCCGACCTAACCTTTGTCAGGGGCGCTAAGCAAGTCGAATGGGAGAACTTGCAAGAAAACCTCGGCAGCGACCACTACATCATCAGGGTCAGCACAGAGGCAGAAATCATCAGGAGGAAGATTGGCAAGGCAAGTCTAACAGACTGGGATGCCTTTCGAGTCCACTGTAGACAGCTAAAAGGGGACATAACCTCGGCAGAGGATTGGAGCCATCAACTCAGACAAATAAGAGATCTCTACACAAAAGAAGTGGAACGAACAGAACAAGCACCAGAAGTGGACAAACGACTCCTCAGGCTATGGGAGGCACGACGAGGCCTAACCAAGCGGTGGAAGCGTCAGAAGCTAAATAGAAAGCTTAAGAGGAAAATTGCCGAAATAACTCAGCAAGCAGAGGAGTATGCAACGCAGCTGGCAAGGCAGGGGTGGCAGCAGTTTAGTACCTCACTGAATGGCACCCTAAGCACAGCCAGAACATGGCATATCCTCAGAACACTCATGGATCCGAGCAAGAGCAAGGCGGAAAGCAGCAAATCCATTCAGAGATTAGTCCACCAGTATGAAGGAACAGAACAACAACTGCTCCAAGCAGTACGGGAAAAATGCTACGGAAAGATCTCGGTAGAAGGCTACCGAGGCGACTACCAGGGTGAAGAAAATTCAACTACAGACCGACCCATCACAAGAGAAGAGGTCGTCGAGGCTGTAAGGGCTACAACGAAGAACACAGCAGCAGGGGCGGACAAAATCCGAAACTCCCTAATTCGAAACCTCAGCGACGAAGCAATTGATCAGCTCACCCTCTACCTCAACAAACTTTGGGAGGAAGGCAAAGTACCAGCGGAGTGGAAACACGCCGTAGTGGTGATGATTCCCAAACCCGGCAAAAAACTCCAAATTGAAAATCTCAGACCAATTTCGCTTACATCATGCCTAGGCAAGCTGTACGAAAGAATAGTTACCCGAAGAATCCAAACGCATCTTGAAGACGGAGAATGGTACCCCAACACCATGTTCGGCTTCAGGGCAAACTTGTCTACCCAAGATATCTTGCTACAGCTAAAGGAAGAGGTACTCGAGACAATGCCGAAACACGGGGAAAACGTGGTCATGGCCATCGACATCAAGGGAGCCTTTGACAACGTGTCCCACGCCGCCATTATGGAGGGGATCAACACCACTAATTGCGGGAAGAAAGTCCATGACTATATCAGAAGCTTCCTAACCGACAGAACAGCGACAGTAGGCCTGGGAGACCTACGGAGTGACGCCTTTCAAACGCCATGCAAGGGCACTCCGCAGGGCTCAGTAATCTCGCCAGTACTCTTCAACATAGCGATGGTCAACCTTACCAAGAAACTTAGCAAAATCCAAGGAATCAGTCACTCAATGTACGCGGACGACATAACGATCTGGACTACTCAAGGCTCACTAGGGGATAAACAAGAGGCACTACAAGAAGCTGCCACCTGCATCGAAGAATACACAAAGCAAAGAGGCCTCAGATGCTCCACGGAGAAATCTGAACTCCTCAGGGTGGGCAGACACCCCACTGATGCCCCGCTCGAAGTAAGGCTAGAAGGACAGAACATCCCGGAACAAAAAATGATTAGAATCCTCGGCATGTGGCTGCAAGGAAGCCGGAAATGCAGCCACACAATCTGCCTGCTAAACAAAGCAGCAGGACAGGTGGGCCGAATGATTAGCAGAGTGGCACACAAGCGATATGGCATGAAAGAGGAGGACACACTCAGGTTGGTCAAGAGCCTGATAGTAAGCCGGGTCACATACTCACTGCCGTACCATGCAATCACCAAAACCGAAAAAGAGCAAGTGGAGATCATCCTCCGGAAAGCGTATAAAACAGCTCTCCACCTCCCAAGGAACACATCCAACGACAAACTCATGCAACTTGGAATCAGCAACACTTTTGAAGAACTAAGGGAATGCCAGCTCAACGCACAAGTACGAAGACTCAGCAATACAACAACAGGAAGGGCGCTCCTTACAAAGCTAGGTCGGGAAGTAGAAAAACCACAAAGTAGCAGGGCCACAATACCAGACCCACTAAGAAAGAAACTACGAATAAGACCTATCCCTCGCAACATGGACCCAAACCTCCATGCGAGTAGGAGACAGGCTAGGGCAGAGTTTTACGAAAAGACGATGGGACATCGGGACAATACAGTCTATACCGATGCGTCCCTATACTCACAAGCACACAAAAACAACGCGGCAGCGGTAGTAGTAAATAATCAAGGAGAATTAATCACAGGACTCACGGCCGAGGTGGCTAACATAACCGAGGCAGAGGAAATTGCTGTCGCACTGGCAGCGGAAGAAGGTTATAGAACAGGAATATCCCTCAATATTCTAACAGATTCACAAGAGGCGTGCCGGAGCTATATAAGAGGCAGAATTAGTAGCACGGCGCTCAAGATCCTCAGCAGAGTTCCAATCGCTGAGGGACAACCCACACATAACATTATCTGGATACCAGGCCACGCAGGGATCAGGGGCAACGAAGGGGCGGACAGCCTAGCTCGAGGGATGACCAGCCGAGCAGGAACGTCAACCGCCCCAGAGGGGCCACGGACCAACTGCGGGAACAGCTATTCAGAGCTATTAAACCTCTATAAGGGGCTAAGATATCAATATCCCCCACCACATAAAGCATTAACAAAGGAGGAGGCCGCAGGATGGCGGAGACTGCAAACGGGCACCTTCCCAAACTTACACATACTAAGTAGGATGTTCCCCACGCAGTATAGCGCAACCTGTCCGTGGTGTGGAGCTAAACCAACATTATACCACATTACATGGGAGTGTACAAGAAACCAGGCATTCCACAAACACAAAACACCAAGTGCGGAGCAATGGGAGAGCTGGCTCACCAACCGCGAGCTAGAGGCTCAAAGAGCTCTAATAGCGCACGCGTGCGAGGCGGCCCGGCTCAGTGGAGCCCTGGACTAGGGGCCCATCCATGGCTGAAGAGGACCCAAGCTTCAAGAATGAAGACTTCGGCCTCGAACCGCTAAAACCTTAAAAGACTCAATAAAGTTTTCCATTCCATTCCATATCGCCATTCAAGCTTATACCTTGATGGACACTCATTCTTTGCCACGGATTGTCAAAATGCAGAAAACGCCCATTCCTACTGAGAAACCTGTGTGGGTTTCCTTTGTAGCTTCGTGCTACATTCGGGTGGATGACAATTGTTCCCTTTCATGGTACTTCTTCCGCCTTGCGGGATTCCGCAGAACTGATTTGTCATATTCTGTGCTCCTATGCTTCGAGTGGTCGATTAATTCGCCCTCGCGGTACGGTCTGCTAGCCTCTTGGTTTGCTCAGGTGGTAGAGCGAGCACCCCAGCAAGGCATTGGTCCCACATTCGAATCTTTGACCACGACGAATTTTTCTCAACTGCGAAGCGTTCTTTCTGAGAAGCTTGTGTGGATTTTCTTTGTACCTTTGCGCTAAATTCGGGTGGATGAGAATTTTTCCCTTCCAGGTGGAAAATCGTTTGGAATTCTTTTGAGCCCCTTAGTGGACTCGCTTTCTGCTTCTGGCTGGCGGAGAACGCCATAAAGGGAGCTCAGTGTGGACATCTTGAATGGTAGATTTAGAGTGCTCTAAAGCACTCCCGTGGTGTTTACACTCGGCTGGTTAAAATCGAGCATTCAGAACGCGTTCGCTTGATTCATTCAGAGCGCCACGCTCCAGCTCAGGGTACTATGGTCTCCTTGTGCATTAAAATCGACTCGTCCGTGTAAACACTACAGGCATCGCAATGTTCTTTCGTTACTTGAGTTCGAGTAGAATTTGGTTCTGCCAGAACCATGACCTCAAGATGCGCTGCACAAAATGTTAGATTGCTGCGTCAAGCTGCAAGTCAAACGTGCTAGACTGGCAAACAATGCTTTCAATGGACTGGACGGCCAGCCCTGCGGTGTAGACGCGCGAAGCCGATGCCTCAAAGCAAATTGCTTAGCACGGCCGCAGTTGGTGTCTGTGGATGAAGCAGGACTTACATGCACCGTATGTTGTCTGTCAGGTTGGTGTCGAACTTCAGGAATTGCTTTCCTTTGCGCGTGTAACCAGTGATCTCATTGCCTGCCGCCACAAATATCTTGTCCTGGATGTTGCCGATGACCCCGCCTAGCTGAATGCAGCTGACACCTTTGCCAGGCAACGTCTTGAACACCGTCTGCAGTTGCGAGAATGGAGCAATGGAATTGGAATCAGGGGCCATAGGACGCTTGGCCCGACTATCAGGAGACCATGATAGCACAAAAGAAAACTCATGGTCATTCTGCTTAAAGACAGATAAAGAAGCAGCTTACACCTTTGAAAAGAATACACTGAACGACTGGCAGGACTGCTCCCCGTCTTTAAACAAGTAACATTGGGTACTTACTTCAATGTGCCCGCGGTTAGCCCCGAATGAGTGAACGACTCCAGACTGACTACCGACGACCACCTGCGAAAAAAGTGTCACATGTTAGTTTATCATAGCGCTCCTAAGCGTGAGACATACCTTTTGACACCCTTTAGGCTCCGTTGAGTGCGGAAGGATCTTGGTGGCCCCTGGGGACGTCCCGTCAACCTGACAAGAGTCATTTATTTCCATGGGGCTTTATGCATGCTAAATACAAAGCTTTTACAAAGGCTGTAATTCAACCACTCATTTAACTTTGCATGGAAAATTGTAAATGTTCACCATATTTTAATTAGGTTATATCTTGATGGAAGTTTTAGTTCTCCCAGAAAAACCAATCATATTCTGCGCAGGTTTCAAAGGGACAAATAAGGAAAAATTGTTCAGTATTTACTGGTTAATAACCGTTCTACACACTCTATGAACATTTTACATGCTTTGGGGCGTATATTTGTCTCACAGCAGTAAACACCGACATCTTTCGTGCTGTTTGCTTTCTTTAAGGGAATAGCTGTAACAAAAATTGAAGAAGGACATTTTTAGTGAATGTGTTATTTAAAATTGGCGCATCTTCTGAACAAAATTCAACATCTCGTTTGTTTTGGTGAGAAGTTCTTATGATTGAAATTGGTAGTTTTCTAAAGAACGTGGTTGCTTGGCACGCCAATTTTTTCAGTGACTAGTGACTAGTGACATTTCCATCGCGGACAAATCAAAGAAGTTTTTAGGCGTGTAACATTTACGAAATGAGTTGCAATAACTTCCGAAGCTCGCTGCCGATTGTACCTACTGAGATGTCCTTTTCTGCTATGAAAGCGAGCGCATCGTGCACGTTATTATTATTCGAAACACGAATAGTAGCATGGGCTCTGCACCGCAGAGAAAAGAAATAATAATTGTCTTGCGAAAGGGAAATAAAATGTGATGTGACAGTTTACGGTGTCACGCGCGTCATAAGTAAGATAACGTAGCGACAACAGTGGCTAAGTTCACAATACGGATCTTCATCATGTAAAAAAGATCGTAGCTCGCACCCATCTATTTGCTCTGCGTTCGCACTTGTATTAGTTTTCGCGGGTCTTTGTTCGTACTCAAAATGATCGCGAGCGCGGAGTCGCATCTGCTAAATTACAAGTATTGCAAGTTCGGCGGCAAACGGTACGTCAGTAGGTTTCCCGCGCGAAGTGTACGAACATGTCTAACTGATCGCAGGCAGAAGCTTACGCTGTAGCTTAAAGGAGGCGTCGTATAAGCGCTTTCCAACCATAGAGCCAGGCCCTTCTAAAGTCGCATGTTTTACGCGCGTTTACGAACTATTGTTTGGCGGCCCGTCTCGCCACTGATAATTCGCCTTTGAGCGAAAGTCTCAGTGAATGCACCCTCCTCACATACGAAGTCTCAGCCTTGCGCGGTGCATCAGTACCAGGTCCGTCTCGTTCGGAAAGACTTCTCCGATGCATTCGACAGGCAGCCGAGACCGTGAGTTGTTTGGAGTACCGCCTTGAACACGCTACTAGTGAATTCCCGGTAAGCGCTGGAAGCTTTTTTGTTTCTTATCATTTTCTTTTTCTTCCACGCTACATTTAAGTGTTGTTCAAGTTCGCCGAAGATGTATCGTATATCTAGCCGCATTCATGGCCGCATGCGTACGGGTGACTGAAACCACGATGATGGAACCATTGAGCAATACTATGCCGTGTAGCCTGTGCACGTGTGACTCCGGAACTACGAGACCGGAACCGTTTAGAAATCGTTCTGTATTGAGTTACCCTTCTATCGCGGACAACTCAAAGAAGTTTTTAGGCATGTAGGATCCTTAGGGCTGTACTTGTCGGTGATAAGGTTGCCTACCCGCCTGCGGGATTATCTGACTGAGCTATACCGAATGCTCGGCTGCCATAGGCGGAAGTTCGAATCCCGCCATAAGTTGTTTTCTCTCTTTCTCTCTCTCTCTCTCTCTCTCTCTCTCTCTATATATATATATATATATATATATATATATATATATATATATATATATATATATATATATATATATATATATATATATATATATTCAGCTCCTCCAGGGCACAACTTCTGCAGGTTTGGAGTGACGCCTGTCACCGGCAAAATATGCCGAAATCGAGTGGGGCAATACTAATCCACGTACAACCAAATTAGGAAGGCCCACAAAACTTCAACAATACACTCCCTCACCAGATCAGGAATTGGCCTCCCTGGTGCAGTATTCGGCCACCCCCTCATAGACGGCTAACTAGGCTGCGGAGAACCTGACCAAGAGGGCGGTCAGAACTGTAACGCAGCAGAGGGTGCTAAGAATCTCTGGATCCGGACAGGCCACAAATGGAAATTGATCCTTGCAACGTTTAACACCCGAACTATGTCGAGTGAGGCTACGTTAGCAGTACTCTTTGAGGAATTATCAGACATTGTTTGGGATATCATCGGCGTTAGCGAGATTAAAAGAACTGGTGAGGCTTATACATTACTGATTAACGGACATGTCCTCTGCTATAGAGGTATCCTAGATACGGAGCAATACGGGGTAGGATTCCTAATCCATAAGGACAGCGGGCAATACTGACGAATTCTACAGCATTAATGAGAGAGTAGCTGTACTTGTAATCAAACTTAATAAGAGGTGTAGACTTGCTAAGAGGTATAGCTAAGAAGAGGAAAGCCTTCGGAGCTATGCAAAGGGGAAAGGCAGCTGGGGAGGATCAGGTAACCGCAGATTTGTTGAAGGATGGTGGGCAGATTGTTCTAGAAATACTGGCCACCCTGTATACGCAATGCCACATGACTTCGAGCGTACCGGAATCTTGGAAGAACGCTAACATAATCCTAATTCATAAGAAAGGGGACGCCGAAGACTTGAAAAATTATATACCGATCAGCTTACTGTCCGTTGCCTACAAAGTATTTACTAAGGTAATTGCAAATAGAATCAGGAACAGCTTAGACTTCCGTCAATCAAAGGACCAGGCAGGATTCCGTAAAGGTTACTCAACTATAGACCATATTCACACTATCAATCAGGTGATAGAGAAATGTGTGGAATATAACTAACCCTTATATATAGCTTTCATTGATTACAAGAAAGCGTTCCACTGAATTCGAATTCGAAGTATTCGAATGTTTCCACTGTAAGCTTTGCTGCCGTGTTTCAGTCTCGTAGTAGTGGCCCCATGATTCGTCCCCGGTCACAATTGCAGGCAAGAAGTCGCCACGCTTATTGTGATACCGGATCAGATGAGCCAATGCAGCACCGAACCACTCCTTCTTCTCACGGTAGTTAAAAATATTGAGCATCCATTGCGCACGCAAGAGCCGATAACCGAGATTTCCATGAATTATGGTGTGAACCGAACAGTGGCTGATGTTCGCGCGCTCTGCCACTTCATCGATGGTTATCCTCCATTCTTGTCAAATCAGTTCATTAATCTTTGCAATTGTGTAGGGGGTGATTGCACGGTGGGTTTGGCCCGGTCTTGTATCGTATTTGCAACTTTCACGTCCTTCTTTGAACCATTTGCTCCTATGTGTCACAGTCACCAATGAAAAACAATGTTCAATGTACGTGGTAGCCATACGATGACCAATTTCTTTTTGGAAAACACATTCAGCTGTCGAAAACCTGATGACACCATGCTGTTCAACTTTTCAAGCGTCTATTATGTCGCAGAACCATGTTCAACGCAGTGTATGAGAGCATTAAAGCACATTTATCCTCACACCTATCTGTCATTTTTGTGAATGAGAGATCCCGGTGTGCTACGCGCGTACCTCGCAGATAATGAACCGAATTCATTATTGCGCGGAATGGGTTGGCTCACTTTCATTTGACTCGCCCTCGTACGTTAGAAATGCGAAGATACAACGAAATATACGAACGTAAAGCTACAGCTTGATAAAGGTAAAAAAAGTGTTACTGGAAACAAGGTTCACTGCCCGTATACAGAAAACCTCGCAACGAGATATCTACATATACGTAAAAGTCTCCAATAAATCTAAGCACCTAAGAAAAAGTCACTGCATACATATCACCCCGTATTGACCATCGCCATAAATTGAGCGTTCCACACTGTTGCACGAACCTATTTTTTTATTCATTTATTCCTCAAACTACCCATGAAGGGAATCATCTGCCGGCCTCAATTGTTAACATAACTGATACATCTGCTTTTAGAACAACTATTAAAGAATACTTTTGTTAATCCGCACTTTGTAATTTTCTAATTTTCTTTATTATTATAGCATGTTATCTCCACATGATCTGTATTTCGTTCCACTCCCTTCTGTAACGCCTTCGGGCCTTGAAGGTACAAATAATAAATAAATAAATAATGCGTCAAAGAAAGGAGATAAACGTGTTGCGCAATCAGCGATCAGAGAATCCTAAGGCTAAGAAATCCTAAATCCAGCCCGAGTTTGCAAGGTTCGCGCTGAAATGCCTGTCTTTTCCAGCGTGAAAAAGACATTCTCGACAAAATCCAGAATGATTTCTGGCGCAGGGGGTTGTTTTGGTAGGCGGTGCAGGACAGCACGAGAAAACTTGAGAGGGGGCTGAAGCCCAAAAGCTCCCCCTTCCTGGTTACGCCCCTAAATGGATACGTGTAGGTGTCTGCAGGATTAAAAAAAAGAAAGCTACACGGAGTGGAAAAATAAGGCTTGACGAGAAAACAGAATGTAAAAGCAGCATAACTATTAATTAGCTTAAATAATCGATTGAGCACAATAGCCAGCTGCAAACTGCTAAACAGCAAAAATGCTTCACTGTACCGGTCATCACTTTTCAATTATTTGGCAATATATAGCTGTGCAGAAGCGGGCGACATCTTGTGCTTATTGCCAACATTTCCCATTCACAAATAAATAAATAAACACTAATGATACTATTCAGAGTACAAACGTACGTAACATTAAACGTTCGTGTTATGCAAGAGTGAACATACAAAGTGCCAGCTGATTACGACGCCACGCTAGCTGTTCTTCCCTAAAAGACACTTACGGTGCTGTCAAACAAGTGATTGCAATCGCAAGTTGCCGGATAACACGCGCATCATACTGGAAGCATTACTTTTGCAGTTTGGTGACAACACTTGCTTGGAACTCTGCATGCTATTGAAAAGGCCGATTCATTTCGTGAAGCATCGGGGGCTCGCTTTTGTGCCCACGACGCAGGCATGCAGAGAGCAAGACGACAGTTGTCACTCACAGAACCGACAAAGCTCTGTCGACTAGGACATCTTCATGTCCTAGTGGAAGCACTTTCACAAACGCAACTTCACGAACAAAGACACACCTTGCACAGGGATTCGCGAACCGGACGAGCGAAACCGCCGTACTGTGACAACTCTTCCGCTCTGTGTATTCCTCGTACCCCGTCCTCGCGTGAACAATCGGCCATTCCTTGAGCCGCATTGAAAGCACTCCTTTAGCCGAAGCGGACAGTAAATATCAAGTTAGGTGACCCCAATTTCCTGCTTGTTATCTGGAAGCGCTAAACGAGCACAGATGGCGACACCGATGCGATACCTTTCGCCGGTAAAGAGTGCTTTCGTCGGCAGCGAAGCATTCACAGGCGCGCACGTTAAACAGTTCGACGACGACTGCACCTTCCCGTCATCGCACGCAAATGAATACGATGACATTCGTTGAGTGTCCTAATGTGTCGGTGAATCTGTAGACAATGCACAGGCGATGCGAGTGGTCCGAGAAAAACATGTGGCGTGTAACAACTTGCCCCGCGGCGAAACGACCGTGAGCGAAAACACTATGAGCCGGCGAAGGATATACTTCCGAGGTGATGCAATCGCATAATTGTACTGCATCGATAGACGAGTTGCGAGTGTGAAACTAAATTAGGTTCGGACAACTGTACGGAGGTACTTGGTTTAGTGCAAACGAAAGTCATAACACCCTCGGCGGATCTTCGTGGCTTGTAGTCGCAAAGACGCCATACTAAATTGGCATAGGTTATCCTTCGCCATGAGATCATCACAATGAGCGAACATGATTGGCTGGTACATTTATACAAGTTGGACAGCGGTAGATTTGCTTTGTAATTGTTGTCACCGACAATATATACTGTTCCTTAAAGCACACTTATTGTGCTCCAGAGCGCTTGAATACGTAATTCACTGCAAAAAAGCATAATCGACCCACACACCGTGTATATAGCCTATTCATTATCAATCACCTGCCCCTTATTTTCACCAATTATAAACAGTTTCCTTCCTCCGCCGAGGACATCTAAATTGAATTCTGGTGTTTTAGTTGCCAAAACCGCGATTATATTATGAGGCTCGCTGTAGTGGGGGACTCTGGATTAATTTTCACCACCCGAAGATCTTTAGCGTACCTTCAATGCATCGAACATGGGCGTTTTGCATGTTTCCTCCATCGAAATGCGGCCGCCGGGTCCCACGACCACGTGCTTAGAGCGCAGCTCAATAGCACCTAAGCCACCGCGGCGGTTACCGAGGGCACCTGGCAAACCTACTATGCACCCTGGTGTACATTACAAGTAGGAAAGCAAGTTAATATTTTCGCCACACATTAGACTTATTATGCTGTTCATTATCGCTTAATGGCAACTTCATCTGATGTAGAGTCATCTCGGGACATATTGAAACATTTGGATAGCAGTCCTATAACGCTTTGAAATACTTACTTCAGTAATTTTTTGAATATCTCGTAATTAGCGGAATTTCTAAGAACATGTCCTGCACATGGCCGATAGGATGCCACCTATCACCACGTAAATGTAAACGTTGTGGCATACCGTCTTCTTTCAGGACATTGGATAAACTGCTGGTGTGGTTCGTCAACAAGCCTTGTAATGACTAGAACGATTGTACATAATTTTCTCTTAAGGTTGCAATTTAACCCACTCAGTTTTAACTTCATTCGTACATTACGAGCCACATTCTTCATTTAAGCAAATATGAACATGCCTGGCTTAGTTCCCCAAAATAACTATTAGAACTGAGTAGTCGCATCGTATAAGGCATGATATAGAAGAAAATGAGTATGCGGTAATGATTTTCAGGAGTTATACTTAACAGAAACAATTGGAAATTTCATTGCTCGTCACCCATAAAATGGCTCCCATTTTCTCTAAATATAGAAAAAAAGGTTTTTGGTGAGTCAGTTCTGCGGAAAAAAATTGAAACCGTTTCATATATGTTGCGTCGGAAGATGTAGAAAGCGAGGGTTGAGCAATTTTTGTTTAGCACCTGATAATTCCATAAACTTCAAAATCTGTCTAGTCATCATGCCCAGAATGCTGCCCACTTCGTTTACATATAAACTCACTGAACAATGAAATCATTTCGTAATACCACGCAAACTCGCATAGAGCGTTTTCGTGCTCTCCAATTCGCGCTAACAGCATCGCTGAAAAATTCTTGGCAAATGAGTAAACGCCATAATTTTCATTGAAGGCTCATTAGACAAGCTAACAACGCGTATTGGCGCTTAATGTCGTGCTTGCGACATTTTGGTCCCTCAGTAGTAAGAAAATCCACGTGACAAGAGATGATTCGCTCACCTGAACGTAGTCGGAACGGTTGAGCTCCAAATCCATGATGAAATCTTAACACGCGATCATTGACGAGATCTCCATCGTACAACACGAGCCAGTTTTGCGGCGTCCTTGGACTTGCGAGCGATTGATTATCCAAGCAGTGTGTGGCGGCGGCGGCGGCCGTCTCGACGTTGCCAAAAACACTGCGGTGGTTGCTAGGTGGATGGGCTGAGGTGCTGTTTTACTTATTGGCCGTTCTGTTTACGGCGGGCGTTTTGAAAGTGCCATGCAACACTTTTGACCTCGTTACGCACTGGGTGGATGTTGCGCGGGATGGGGTCAAGCATGATGCCAGTGCTGGTCTCCCTGGTAAGCTAACTTTGGTCGCCGCTTCACGTCTGGGTTGGATTCTCGCTTCTTCTAAAATGCCGATCCCAGGCTTATTGGATGAAAGCCTCATTATTTGAGCCGCTGTGTGAGCTTCCATTAGCTCATAGTTGGTGTTATGGAGTCCTAGCTCCAGCAGCTTCTCAGTGCTTGTGGACAGCGGAAGTCCGAGCACGCGCTTGAGGCCGGTTCTGATTATGGAGTAGAGCTTGACCTTTTCCGCTTTAGCCCAACTAAGGTACGACGCGATGTAGATAACATGACTCAGGAAGAGCGTCTGATAAGTTCTGAGCAAATTGTCCTCTTGGAGACCGCCTCTTCGATTTGAGACGCAGGCTACAAGTCTTGGGGCATTATTAGCCTGTCCAGTGAGCCTGTTGAGGGCCGTCGAGTTACAGCCCTTGGCATTAATGAGGAGACCTAGAATTTTGACTGAGTCCATTTCTCAGTATGGGATGCCCATATTTAGCTCGAATTTCTGTCGGCAGAGTTTCCAAAGGCGCAAGATTTCTGACCCCCTGTCTGGACTGGCGGTATAACAGTAGCTCTGATTTAGCGGGGGAGAGTTCAAGGCCCGCGTTTGAAAGAAAACCTTTGGTAGCCTCCAACGCACTTTTTAACGAGTGTTCAAGCATGGCTTGCGATCCGCGCGGCGCCCAGATCGTGATACTGTCCGCATAAATGGCGTTACCCACGTTCGGGATTGCAGCGAGTTGAGTGGTGAGTTTGTGCATGGCTATATTGAATAAGACTGGGGAGAGGACCGAGTTCTGCGGGGTGCCCGCAGGTGCCCAGTTCGTATTGTCCTCCCGTGACCGTGCCTAGTCGGAGGTGTGCGTTTCAATCCGCGAGGCAAGATCTGGTGTAATCATGAAAACCGCAGACCTAGGTTAAGAGAGGAAATCTCCGTGAGGATGCGTTTATGCGGGACCCTGTCGAAGGCGTTGCAGAGGTCCAGTGCGAGGATCCCTCTCTCATCGCGAGTAGGGTTACCAAAGATTGCTCTTTTAAGCAAAAGCATAGCGTCCTGTGTCAAAAACACCTGTTTAAACCCGAGTAGGTTGTGTCTACAGAGCTCCTTCTTTTCAATATGTTCAGTAACCCTGTTATGTGCCTCGTGATTCGCAATTTTGGCGATGCATGATGTAAGGGAAATAGGCCGCATATTATTTATACGTGGGGGTTTTCATTGTTTGGGTATGAGTACCACTTTTGCGGTACGCGAGTGTATCGGTACTTGTCCAGTTTTCCATACCTCATTTATTGCCGCCGGGACTATCTTGAATGCCCTATCGTCTAGGTTCCTGAGGAGCTTGTTCTTGATTCCATCCGGTCCCGGGGCTGATCTGCCATTTAGATTGAAGAGAACGGGTCTGATCTCGGACACGGTGAAAGGTTCGTCTAGATCAGGTGCCGAGAATCCCATGTAGTTTACACGCTCTACCGGGCGATCCGCGTCTTTGGGGAGGGGGAGATAAGTATGTGCTAAGTTGTTCACTAATTCCCTGTCGGTGAGACAGACCGATTGCGGTTTGCTTCTTTATGAGGCTATCCGTTGCAAGGCTAAGCGTGTCCTTAGACTGTTTATCGTTGAGGAGACTTTTCAATAAGCTCCATTGGCTACCTCTTCGCATACGGCCGTCCGTTTCGGTACACTTCTCATCCCATTGCTGCCGGGGGAGCTGGGCCGAATAGGTTTCAATCTCCTTGTTAAGAAGCGTGATTTTCGATCTGAGTCTACGATTAAGCTTTTGCGTCTTCCACGTGGCTGAGAAGGCGTGTTTGGCCTCCAGAAGGTGACCGAGTTTCGAGTCCATTTTAGGAACTTCAAGATCCGTAATGATTTTTTTGGTTGCTCCTTTAACTGCCATGTTCAGATTCTCTAGCAGATCTGCATGCGTCTCGTCTGGCGGGACTGTTTTATTTCTGATTTTTCGAAAAAGGTCCCAGTCCACAAACTCATATCTCGCGGGTGGTCTGGGTTTGACACGCAGCAGAATTTCAAGCACGTTATGGTCACTGCCTAGCCCCTCCTGAAGGTTGTCCCACCTGCCTTCGATACCTCGGAGGAAGGTGAGATCGGGGGTCGTATCAACACTGACCGAATTATCGGGTCTAGTGGGGAGCCTTGGGTCTGTGACGAGTATTAAGGCGAGCTCTGCAGTGTTGAAGGCTAAGTTCGTCCCTTTTGCACTTTTGTAACCGTACCCCTATTCCGTATTGGGTGCGTTAAGGTCACCCGCCACAACGAGAGGTGCACTTCCGCCGCCATAGACGTGGTGCCTAGTAATGTTTTGACGTCTCTTTTCCTGTCCGGTGGTGCGCTGTACACGTTGGGAATGAAAATATTAAAATTGATGGTTCTGTTGAGGACGATCGTTATTACCTGGGCCTCGAGGCGCGCTTTGTATGCGCGGACCTCATGCTCAACGAACGAGATGTTCTTTCTGATTAGGGTGATTAGGTTACATTGCCTGCATTTATATTTTATCAACTCAGGTGCTTCGTCTCCATTCCCTAACCGCCCGGACTGGGCACCTGGCATTTTTGCCTTCAAGAGGGCTAACCGCGAAGCTCAAGAAAAGAAATGCGACTCATTCGAACTGACGTTGAAGCGAAAACGTTGTTCGGCTAAGTCGCGGTTGAAAATTCGTACAGTTGCGGTTGCAAAGTCGTACAGCTGCGGCGCGCTGCAGGCCGGTGATGCTCACATTTCGCGTGCCCTCTGCTGAAGTATGCGGCCTGCTATCACTCCGCCTTAAAGAAATGGATTCTCTCATGCTACATAAAATAACATCGCCTCTTTTCCCATTTATGAAATCTGAAGCGTGTTATTCGCGGGACCTATGAGGATTAGAAAGGCTGGCACCACCTAATATTCTCTACATGTGCGGCTCCTTGCAGGCATGACGGCGTGTGGTGTTTATAACGTCCCCGCAGTCTCGCAACTGCATACATATCGTTTTCTGCGGTGGTCAAGCCATGTAGATGTTTCTGTGATGAGCATGGCAACGTGACAGCTTATAATGTCTTAATGACGCGCAAGAATTCCACATTACAGCGCTATCAAAAGCGTTCCCTGTCAATGATAGAACATTAGGTACGCCGTGCTTGCAATGGATCAGACTCCCTTACCGCTAAAGGTTACCATCGATTCAGCTCACTGACGCATTTTTGCAGCTTCTAACCACGGCTCAGCGGCTCACACAGGATGCGTTGTAGCAGCTTATGCTGCTTATGCCAGCCGAGACAACATGAACGCTGAAGCAGGGAAGTTCATTGCTTTCTATTCAGAAATGCCGGCCATAGCTTTCAGTTAGTTAGGACAAGCCACACTGAGTCAGTCACATTGGTTGAATTTTGTGCTTTTCTTATTTTGAGCAAATGGTTATACTGCTCCTGCATAACGAAGGTCCATGAAACACGAAGAAATTTACGGCATACGTTTTTTGTCATCGGAAGCATATCGTGAGAACAAGACAGAAATAGACGAAAGCATGTAGGAGTAGTTGTTTACATTACAAATGTGTAGCCATGACAGATGTCATACAGACTTGACATTACTGCTCTTTGCCTTCTATGTGTGTGACGCGTGTGGTTTGACTTCACAGATGCAGCTTTTCGCAGATGAGGGAAGTGTCACTCAGATTATCTGCAACTCACTAGGGAATGCTGCAGCGTTTCTGCTGGGGAAGACATTTTGCTTACTCTAATAGAAGCAGTAAAGCGCCGTAGGCATGCTGGAATGAGTTCACTCAATTTTCCTGCGTTTACGTTAAATTTTTGTCTTGAGCGCTGGCCCAGCATTCACCAATGGCACTTTGTTGCCTCAGGTCCTGATGACAAGCGAGACAGCTCTGTTTTTAGTTTGTGTGCCCGTCTCATTTTTAACGAGTGATGCAATGTTTGTACTGCTGCTGCACAACGCAGCTTCTTGGAGCTCATTTGAACTTATTGCATCACTATTCTTTTTGGCAGAATACGATGGAGATGCTGTCGCATGAACGTTGTGGTAGGGAGATGCGGAACCGGATCCAACTGTTAAGCCATATATTGTTTTTTATCGAACCCTTAAGCTATGTGTAGTCATGACAGATATCACCCAGACCTGACATGACTGCTCTTTCCTTCCTATGTGCGTGACGCGTGTGGTTTGACTTCACAGATGCAGCTTTTCGCATATCAGGGAAGTGTCACTCATATTATCTGCGATTCACTTCAGAATGCTGCAGCGTTTCTGCTGGGGGAGACATATTCCATTTCTGCAGCAACGTCCACTTACTCTAGTAGAAGAAGTCGAGGGCCGTAGGCATGGTGGAATGAGTTCACTCAATTTTCCTGCGTTTCACTGATATTTTAGCCTTGAGCACTGGCCCAGCTTTCACACATGGCACTTTGTTCCCTCGGGTAGTGATGACAAGCGAGACAGCTCTGTTTTTTAGTTTGTGTGCCTGTCTCCTTTTTAACGTGTGATGGAATGTTTGTACTCTTGCTGCACAACGCAGCTTCTTGAAGCTCGTTTGAATTTATTGCATGACTATTCTTTTTGGCAGAATCCGATGGAGATGCTGTCGCATGAACGATGTGTATGGGAGACGTGGAACCGGATCCAACTGGTAAGCCATATTTTGTTTTCATCGAAGCCTTAAGCAATGTGTAGCCATGACAAATGTCACGCAGACCTAACATGACTGCTCTTTGCATTCTATGAATGTGACGCGTGTGGTTTTACTTCACAGATGCAGCTTTTCGCAGATCAGGGAAGTGTCACTCAGATTACCTGCGATTCACTAGAGAATGCTGCAGCGTTTCTGCTAGGGAAGACATATTGCATTTCTGCAGCAACGTGCGCTTACTCTAGCAGAAGCAGTCGAGTGCTGTAGGCGTGCTGGTAGGAGTTAACTCAAGTTTCCGGCGTTTACCTGAGATTTTTGCCTTGAACAGTGGTCTTGCTTTCATATGAATTTCTAGCCTGAGGTGAAAATCCAGACAGCTCCATATACAAAATTGTTATCTGTAGATTTCCCTAGGCGAACAAATGTCCTACTCCAAGTCTTGTCACTTGTAAAATGTGTCTGCTTTTTTTCAGCTTTAGGACATCTGACATTGTGCTTATGACGCTGCTTGATAACACAGCCTATTGGAGCTGAATAAAGTATCAATTAATTTATTGCTTGGTTGTTCATCGGATGGAGAGGACGAGATGGAACCAGACACCACTGGTAAGCAGTAGTTGCTTTACATTAGAGGACTTTGCTGTGTATATGACAAACGTCACGCAGGCCTCATATAACTGCTCTTTGCATTCTGTATGCATATTATTTGGGTGATTGTACTGCACAAGAGCTTGTTTTCGCAGATCAGCTATATGTCACCCAATTTTATTTACTTTGTACTCGGTGAAGGTATACGTTTTCTGCAATGAAGACATAACATTCTTGCAGCAAAATCCGAGTACTGTACTCCAAGGAAGCGAGTGCAACTCCCCTACATTCAACTTGGTTTGTCCTCACAATTGAAATGACTATGCATGCTTGCCCTTCATACTGGCATCTTTTACATCCGTCATTCGCAAACTAATATGTTTTAGTGGAATTCAGTGTTCATCTTTCTAGCTTTGCAATTACGTTAACACTTTGTGCTTGTGTGCCACTTGTTGCACCCTGGTGCCACATTACTTACATTACTTTTCGCACGGAACCGCTAGCCACCTCTTCGGACCCCCTGGAGAACCTTACCACCGTCTCCGAAATGTGACCTGGCTCATCTGGACACCACGTTTCGGCAAGTGGACCCATTTTACAACTTTCCCGGGGCGTTTTACATATCGACGCCGGCGGCGGTCCGGCTAGGTCTACTGGCTATGGCGCCTCCCGGCAGAACGGGCGATTGGCCGCGAACTGCTCCCGCACCTGAGGCGGAAACTTACACCGGTTACGACCCCCAGGGCATGCTGTGGACTACCATCCAAACCTCGGACAGCAGATCGGAGCTGTCCCAAACCTTTAAGAGCACCGCGCTTGCTGCCGCAGTGGCATGACGAGAGCGGGCGAACGACGCAGCAATGGCAGCTGCTGACGCGGCAGCTCGCACCCGTTCCACAACGCTCCAGCCGCCTGCGACGCGCTCCACGGGCCCGCAGCAGGGGAAGAAGAAACCCATGTGGCAACCTCTGCCGAAGCCAAAAACGACGGATTTCGTCGTCGTTCCGAAACCGTGGGCTCGCCGGGATTTCCCATCGAGAGGTCTCCATCGAGGCAGGGCCCACCTGCCTCCCCAACTTCGCATCCGTGGCCACCCGGACTCCAGCTTGCTGCCCAAGGGGAACTCACATGCGCTTCCCGCATCCGACAAGGACCCCAGGTGAGCGCCATGGGTAGGGCAGCCTCCCCACCGCAACCTCCCCCCCCCCACGAACCCACCCAAACCGCCCATACCTCCCAGTCCCTTGCGGGAACGAATCGAAATTCCATAACTTAAGGCCCAAATGGCCTCGCTAACACAGGCAATGGATGCGCTCGTTAACCGCCCGCCCCCACTTCGACACTTGCGGGCTAGCAGCGGAAGCGATATACAGTGCATCTTCTGAACAAAGGGATTTCGCGGCACCCCTCGCTCTGGTTGAAGCGCGGCTCAGCAAGCGAATGCGACCGACAGCTTACAGGTAGGGTGACGTAGGTGTTGGCACAGCGCTGTGTCGCCGCTTACCGATTATTGTGTACGCGACGTGCGAAGTGTAGCTGATTTCAAATCGCTAAGGCCAGAATTGAACTATAAAAGCAGTTTCGTTCCACCTAACTGCTTACATTTCTGTTCAGGTCCACCGGTAGCGAGTGCATGAACTCGACGGCGCCAGGTTAACCTTCGCTGAACAGGATCGACATTGACTCAAGCTTCGTTGGCACGGCTTGAAAGGAGCTTGTGCATTTCAACTTGGTAGGCGTGCTTGACTCTTTTTTAACACGATTAATTATATATACAAGCGAAGACGCTGTCGCTACTGTGTTGTCGGTTCGACGTCCGATCGCGCGGGGTTCGGTCGAACGATGGTCGGCACGCTGATTTTGTCGGTGCCGTCGACAAGAAAGCCCGTCGCAGCACAACTCGCGCTCGTTGGTTGCGTCGTTGTGGATCTGGTATGATAAAAAGGTTTCAGTGGCACACAATAGTCGGTCGATCATTGGAGTGAGCGTCTTGTCGGTCTCGTATCGACCCAGTGTTGCCGGGCCTTACAAGTACGTGCAGTCAGGAACGCGCTGCCACCACCAGCAAGCGAGGACCAACGCTGCAAAAAGACTTCGTCAGCAACGTGATGTACTTAAGTGTCGCCCAAGTGTAACACACGGATTTTTCGTTAAATTAGCGAGCCATTCATGAAAGGCGGCAACTACCTGGCTCACGGTGCAGTCCGGACAACTCGGACGATGCCCTGACCGCTTTCTCTTTTAAAGTGGAGTTGCAGTCTTACGCTACGCACGTTTTCGGCACCGTACCGACGTCGAGTGCGGTACACGGCACGAGTGTTTGCAGTAGCGCGCGCCCGAGCGCTTTTTTTTTTTTCGGGGGACTTCGCGGCGCGCGGCGACGCGCGCGACACTTCCAAAACGTTTCGCGACTAATCCGCTAGGGCAGTGCGCATGCGCCGTCGCGCCATGAAAAAGGTGGATTGCCGGGGATTTCGAGCCCGCACTAAGCGGGCTGCTCTCCGGCTCCACCTACCTATCCCCATTTACCCACTGTAGTTGCTCTCCAGGAGCCAGGCGAGCACGCCGCCCTTACAAGTTATACCATGTATCAAAGGGATACACAAACCGATATATGCATGCACCGAAATTACACCGCCAACTTGGTGGATCTAGAATGCGACCCGCCTCACTCGTATGCTTTGGTGACCCCCCTCCCACTTAGGAAACAGGACCCATCCATACACATGCTTAACATTTACAGTTCACCTAAACTGCCCAACATAACTTACACCGACATTTTTAGTAAAGCACGCGCGGCGGCAGGCAAGGAACCATTGGTCATAGTAGGTGACTTTAATGCCCCCAGCACCCTTTGGGGTTACCATCAGGAGGAATGACGGGGTAGAAAATTGGCGGAACTCGTTTCTACCATGGGTTTTACCCTCTTGACGGACCCTACACACCCAACACGCATTGGCAACTGCGTGACTCGCGACACATGTACCGACCTCTCACTTATCAAAAACATCAGACACACAGATAAGCTCAACACCGAGGGAACCCTCGGCAGTGACCACTGCATTGTCCTCTCCCCAATCCGAACACAGCCGCTTACCCTTCCTTACCGAGAGGCGAAACTCCCCGACTGGAGTAAATTCCGATCGGAGTATACCAATTCGATCCCCATAGTCCACCAGGGCTACGCCACCTAGTCTCAACACCTCGTGTCGTCACTTCGTCACGCCGAGCAGACGGTTCAACTCTCAGAGGCCACACCTGCAGTGGACAACCACCTCTTGCGCCTCTGGCAGGCTCGGCAAAGCCTACCCCGCCGATGGCGCCGAAAGAAACACAACCGAAAACTCGAACTACGAATCGCAGCCCTCACAGAAGAAGCGGACGAGTACGTGGCCCAGCTCGCCGATTCTAACTGGGCTACGCAGATGTCAAGTCGTAACACCTGGCGTCTTTCCAGTGCTCTCATAGACCATAGCCAAACACGCACAGAAATATAAAAACACTTACAGCGTACACTTCACGCATACATGGTAGACGCGGAGAAATTGGCTCAAGCGCACAGAGATAAATATCTCGGTCGCCAACAGGACCCCCTCGGACCGGTGTACTCCTATGCAGGCATGGAGAACGCTGACCTGGACCGTTCCTTCCAACTCCACGATCTGGAGGCGGCCCTGTCCAAAATGAAACGAGGTACTGCGCCAGACAGGGATCGAGTGATGGTTAGGCTTTTAGCCCACCTCCCTGACTCGGCGCCCCTTCACTCCCACGACTATTTCAATCAGACCTGGGTGGGGCTTGAACCCCTACCTATTGGTTGGAAAACAGCCTTGGTTACTTTCATACCCAAAACAGGCGAATCCATTACCATCGAAAGTCTAAGACCCATTTCCTTAACCTCCTGTGTGGGGAAGCTTATGGAATGCATGGTCCCAGATAGGCCCTCTGAATACCTGGAAGCCCAACACACCTTTGGGGACACGGTGTATGGTTTTCGCCCACATCGCTTTGCACAGGACATTCTCATGCAACTATACCGGGACGTTATCGAACCAGTTGAGCACCTCATTGATGACAAGGTAGTCCTCAGCTTAGACCTCAAGGGATAAGGCTTCGATAACGTCTCACAGAGAAACTATGGGCATAATGCTTTCAGGTATGTTCGCCAATTTCTCATGGAACGGTAGACATACCTCCGTATTCAAGACAGGGAGCATGGCGCGTGCCCCCTCTACGCGGGGAACACCACCAGGAGCGGTCCTCTCTCCTCTCCTGTTCAACCTTGCCATGGCTCACCTCCCCCCCATTGCTCAATGACGTCCCAGGCGTGCAGGACGCTATGTACGCTGATGATATCACGCTATGGGCAACCCAGGGATCTCTTGGCAGCATCGAGACGTGCCTGCGACAAGCAGTGTCGGTAGTAGACGACTACGCCCGTTGTTGTGGTCTCGATCGCTCACCTGCCAAATCAGAATATGTGCATCATCGCCCCAAACCAAAGAACACCGCACAAATATAACTTTCCCTGCGTGCCGGGCCTATCCCGGAACGTGATGAAATCAGATTCCTTGGGCTCTTCATTCACACACACCGCAAGATTGACACAACCCTGCGTAAACTGCGCAGGGTAGGGGATCAGGTGGGCCATAGCGTCCGCAGGGTTTCGAATAAACGGGGAAGCCTGCGGAGAACGGATGATCTGCGCCTCGCCAACGCTTTCGTGACCAGCGGGATCATGTATTCGACCCCCTACCTGCGTCTGCGTAAATGCGATGAGAATACACTCGACTGTATACTCCGCCAAATCTACAAACGTGCCCTTGACCTCCCCATCTCAACATCTAACCAACGTCTCGCAGCCCTGGGCATGACAAACACATGCGGGGAACTTAAAGGAACTCATCTCAGCAACCAGTAGCTGTGACTTCGTACGTCGCAGGCTGGGAGAAGCCTCCTACACCGTTTACACATCTACACTTACTCGATAGAAGAGTGGACTACGATGCCTGAGGACTGGCATGGTGCCCTGCCCGAAACATGGCTAAGGGGACCCATGATGGTAGGTGTATAACCCGGGCTAACGCCCTACAGCAACGCTATAGCTCACGCACGGGGATCTTCCACACGGACGCATCCGGCCCGCATCACGGCGGGTTGTACACGGCAGCTGTGGTTCAGGAAAACGTACCTATGTAAGGGCTCACTTTTCGAGCACCCGACATCACACACGCGGAGGAAGTCGCCATAGCACTCGCCGCACCTGACCCCACATCTCGTATCATCATTATCGACTCACGGGCTGCATGCCAAAATCTCATCCGGGGTTGCATCACTGAACGCGCAGCCCAAATTCTTAAACGATGCTGCTATCTCGATCGCCTGAACCCGCGTACAATCATCTGGACCCCTGGCCATACAAGGCTAGGTGGGAATGAGGCTGTCGATGCCTCAGCCCGCGCACTAAATTACCGGGATCCTTCTTGCCCTCCATCGCCTGATGTTCCAGCACCGAATCCGGCTACGTCCTTAAAAAAAATCACTGCTCTGAACAAATTGTACAGGCTTAGATTCCCACCCCCGGCATCGGGCCTAAACAAGACGGACGAGCGCTGGCTCGTCCGTCTCACACCAACACGCTATTGTGCCCAGCAATACTCAAACACTTTAACCCGGCATTCTCCGGGGCCTGCCCACACTGTGACCATCCGTTCGCCATACTTCCACATGGTGTTGTGACCATCCCTTTTACATGGTGTGGGTCTGCCCCTCAAACCCGGTAGTCCCGCCACACCTCTTCCCATTTCCCCATAAACCGAGAAAGCTGGGAGGCTGCCCTGCTCAGCTGCTCGACCCTGGAGGATCTACGTGCCCTAGTGGCCCGAGCGCGTGCTGCAGTAGAAGCCACAGGGGTCTCGGATTAGGGACCACTCCCTAATCACTGTGAGGGGCCGGCCGTTAAGGCCGTCCCCAACTCTCTCCTGTCATTACTCAATAAAGTTTTTCACCAACACCACACGGTCTTGTCGCCTGTTGCGTAGCCACCGCATCAAGTGGTGGATGGTTGACTTCAATACGCGATAGATGGAACTGAACTGAAAACCAGTTTCCTTTGTGTTAATTCTTTAGCCTTCAGTTCATTCATGTTCGTCAGGTACACTATAGGCCTAATCTCCGCTGAACGGAATTGCCACCGATTCAACGTTTGGGCCGCTGGCGAGGATTGATGTCGGTGCGTTTTAATCGTGAAATAACGCTTGGACTCATTGGAAGCGTGCTTAATTATACATAGAAACAGAGTCACTGTGGCTGTTTAGTTGCATTCAGTGTTGTAGTATCGCTTAGCAATCTATCGCACGAAGACGGTCAGCCGGCTAGCTTTATTGGCGTCCAAAAAGGTTGGTGACCGGCTGGCTAGCTGATGTTTCGTGTTACTCGGAATTACAGCGCACACCGGGACAGGAAATATCAAGCACTGTCCTCTTCTTTCTTGTCCCCGGTGTGCGCTGTAATTCACAATACATTATTGTAGTCGCCGGCCATGAATGCCGTCACACTGCGACGATTCGCCGTCGTCACTTGCGCTGCTGTCGTTCGCAAGCTAAATTGACAAAGGGTCCTGCAGTGAAATGGTCTAGTGAGTGCTCGTCGGCGTCTTGCCGGCGTCGATGAAGTGCTGGTGGTGCAGTACGCGGTGACGCGGATTGATGAGCTCACTACCGTCGCTGTCGCTGCTATATTGTCGCGTCAAGCACCTCGGCGGGAGGACGCTTTCCCGGAATTCCTCGCATATTGGGCAGTGGACAGGATTCCGTCTTGTAACTTGGAATATTCACCCACTCCTACTAAAATCTAATCATTCACCTTTAATGTTACTTTCCTCGCCGCATCTATTAACACTACACAAATGCGGTAAACACAACGAGCTGGCCTGTCCTTTTCAATGCGTCCTCGATAGCCGTTAACATGTTTATTTTCAATAAGAATTCCTTTTCAAATTTTTCTTGCTCGATGTGCGTGCTGAAGAGAAGGGCTCTGTTGTAATATACGAACTCCTTATTCGTGAAATTATGGTTACTCATTGCCACGATACTCGGGCCTGGGTTCTCCATGAAGCGCCGCGTTTCATTGTAGCTGCCGCTAGGTGAAGGCGCTCCCACCACGGCCAGTGAAAAACGTCGTCCGTAGGCGGTTCTTTTGTATAAACGTCAGAAGCGGCGATAGCTACAGAGCCGTGGAAGCGGTATTTTGCTCAGTCGACCAGCGTCTGCTCCACGCGCCTTTCACTTGTGCCTTAGACTACTGATTGCAGTGAACGCCAGCAAGCGTTCACGTTCCTTGAAAAGGCGGTCAGATCTCCAACGTAATTTAATGTAAAACTACATATTATTCAGCGCTAAAAATACTGTTCATGTTTAAAAATCGCAAAGATACGTTTACAGGTCACGTATGTATCAAATAGGTAGACAAATATTCACTTATTCGTCACAATACGTCTGCCTATATTAGTGGTATAAAGTTTATAAACAGGGATAAGGTGCCTCAGAAAGGCTGACCAACGTTTCGATAGGAGGACCTCTCTTTGTCAAAGGCGGCCTCGTCATCGTCTGCATGTTAGTTTTAAAGGGTTAGTGCAGTGACGTCACGTGCGGTTGTTGTCAGTGGCGGTTGGTTATAAAGGGAGAGACTTCAGAGATAATGAGCGCTGTCGCCTGACGTCTGCAAGCGCGGTTCTCAAGACCAGGGGACAAAATGGGAAGAGTGGTGGGATGGCGGGCAGAAAAGAAAAGAAAGAAAAGGAGCGAAAAAAAGAACTGCGGGGGGACACCAAGAAAAAAAAAAAGGAAAGAACAAGAAAAAAAAGGGGGGCATGGGAGGGCGTTAGGGAAGCGAGAGGTTAGGGGGCATTCAGGGGTGTCGTTGTCGGCATGTTTTTGTGGTTTTAGAACAGCCGGTCAGGCGGTAAGTGCACGAGTAACACAATATACTTCCCCCAAAAAAACTTAATTTGAAAGACTGACTTTAGTAGCATAGCAGCAATGCGTGGAGTAATATTGAATTAGTTAAGATGGCGACAAGGAGTCTGGGGTGCAATGTGGGGGGTGACTGGAAGGCAGCGGCATGGTCTTTCAAGGGACGTTAGCCCCAGTAGCTTAGCGTAGGTGCCGTTACGGCGGTATACAGAAAGGGCGATACCCTGTGTGGCTGAGACGCCGAAAAAGGTATACTGACGTCTGCGACTTTGGGATGTGTTGGTGAGGATGTTTCAAAAAATATATAATAAAGAACTCTATATACTGCAAACGAATTTCCGTTCTCCTCGCGAAAGGGAATATACGGAATCATACCTCTCACACAAGTTTGCCTACACCCGACGGGAATTAATTTGGCACGTGGCAACTTAGAGACTTTAAAATCGGTAACTTAAATCTGAAATTCTCATATCATCAACCCAGGCACAAAACACATCATTTAACCTAGCCTTAATTCTTAACCTCACCTATTCCTCCATTTCGAAATGTTTTCCCTGCCTACTACTCAATTTAATATACTCTTTCATGTTCTTACATTTATATCAACTGTACGACACCTTTTTCCCATGTACACCTGCCCCCGCCGGCTTCTGCGTACGTCACCCCCCTATTTGTTATTTCGGTTTCGGTTACCCCAACTTTCTTTTCTTTTTTTTTGTCTGTTTTTTATTCTATATTTTTGAACCGCCCTCACCAACACAGACCAATGTCCCAGACGTCAGTATAACTTTTTCGGCGCCTCAGCCACACAGGGTATCGCCATTTCTGTATACCACACCCGCCGTGGTTGTTCAGTGGCTATGGTGTTATAGATGCTGAGCACGAGGTCGCGGCATCGAATCCCGGCCACGGCGGCCGCATTTCGATGGGGGCAAAATGCGAAAACACCCGTGCACTTTGATTTAGGTGCACGTTAAAGAACCCCAGGTGGTCGAAATTTCCGGAGTCCTCCACTACGGCGTGCCTCTTAATCAGAAAATGGTTTTGGCACGTAAAACCCCATATTTTTTTTTCTGTATACCACCGTAACGACACCTACGTTAAGCTACTGGGGCTAACGTCCCTTGAAAGACCATGCTGCTGCCTTCCAGTTACCCCATACATTGCACCCCAGACTCCTTGCCGCCATCTTAACTTCTTCAAAATTACTCGACGAATTGCTGCTATGCTACTAAAGTCACTCTTTTAAATTAAGGTTTTTTTGGCGGGGTCTTTTGTGTTACTCGCGCACTTACCGCCTGACCGGCTCTTCTAACACCACAAGAACATGTCACCAACGACACCCCTGAATGGTCCCTAACCTCTCGCTTCCCCAACGCCCTGCCATGCCCCCCCCCCCCCCCTTTTTCTCTTGTTCTTTCTTTTCTTCCCGCCATCCCACCTCTCACCCGCTCTTGTCCCGTGGTCTTGGGAACCACGCCCACAGGCTTCAGGCGACAGCGCTCATTATCTCTGAAGTCTCTCCTTTTATAACCAACCGCCACCGACAACAACCGCACGTAACGTCACTGCACTAACCCTTTAAAACTAACATGCCGACGATGACGAGGGCTCCTTTGACGAAGATAGGTCCTCCTATCGAAACATTGGCCAGCCTTTCTGAGGCACCTTATCCCTGTTTATAAATTTTATACCACAGTGTGCTATTCCGTCTGTCAGCCCCTTTCTTGATTTTGGATTGCCTATATTAGAGAAGTCATAGACTGCACTAAGTGAAGAAGAATTTGGCCGCAGCTCTTACCGCCTACGGAGACCGCTGAAAAGCGCTTCCAGGAAATAAAGACACCGAGAAAAACTTATTATGAGAGAAAAGCGCACAGTGAGGATTTCGAAGTGATGTGTGCAAATTTGCAAGCATTTGCCTGCCATGTTCATGTGGCCGGGTCGTAGCTGCAGGACGCTGACTGTGGTGTCGCAACCTTCACTCGCCTGAACATCAACATTGCGACTGCATTTCACTGCCAAAATTGCCCGCATACGTAGGCTGAAGCAAATGGAAGTCCAATGAAAGGAAATCACACGTAAGGGCCCCGTGACTTTACTTCTGTTCCTCCTCAACGATTCCCGATGAATCGCAAAGTTTTCAAATCCACAACAGTAATCAGCCGCAGGAGTCGATAGAACACAGTTGCTGAGCCAGTTACGAATGTTTGCACGAAAGCTTCACTAACAGGCGCTCTTTGTCTGCAACAGGAAAGTCCTTCTTAAAAAAGGCTTGAGAATATTGTTCCGAAGTGCTCTAAATCTAAATTCGAAATGAACTGTTAGGAATACCGCTCTTTTCGACTCGGAAATCCTAGCGCGGGACAAGTCACAGCATTAACAATGTAACATGCCTTTTCTTGAAATTAACCCGAAAATGACACCTTTAATTAGGTAAAGGTAAACGATAACACTCGTTAACAAAATATTGTTCTTTCGAATAATATTTGTCTTTATTGCGTAAAATGGCACAACACAAAGCGTCATCAGTGTTTTTTTATTCATAGTTTTGTAGCACAATGCGCGCTGTAAAGGTGTGATAATGCTTTGAACTTGACGAGGTGTTATTAGATTAAAGCAGAGAGGCAGGTAGAAGAGCTAAGAGTGTATCGCACTGAAAGTCCACAAGTATTTTTTCTCAACGATGGTAAATCGGTAGTCCTAAAACGTTAGGTGGAAACATTGGAAACCGCTTGGGCGTTCGTCAGGACCACGTGTATGTGGTCCCGTACAGTCTTGACCCTGATTTCACTCGGGACCGCTGCCTGCACTATAGATCTCCGCCATGCGGAGCATTGTGACAGAAGCCGTATAGTCCCGGGCGACTGTTGTCACTCGCCTTTGTGATAAGCCGCCTGCCAAATGTCCGCCAGGCAGACGGCCGAATGAAACCTATAGAAGAGCATGAGTGGGATTGTAGCGTGCCCAATAAAGGACCAGAGGTTCCCGTAGACTATTTTGGCAGCAATCAAGTCGTCGATGTGCTTTTGCTGCACCGTAAACACAACCCACTGCGTGACATTCAGAATCAGCAGGAAGGTGATGATCTCCCGACCGGGTTTGCGGTAGCGCAGCACATGCGAGTTGCTGCACCTTCGGAGCCCGTCGACAAGCACCGGTGTCTGGATGATGATCTGCACGAGCGCCACCACCCGAAGCACAATTCGGAAGGTGTCCGACAAATGAAGTTCCGCCATTATGCACAAGATGGCGTGAATGAAGAAAAAAGGAAGCGGAATAAAAAGCAAGAAGTTGTCCAGGAATGTCACGGGGTGTGCATTTTGGTCCAACTGAATCACTTTGAAATAGGCCACGATGCTCGCCAGCAGTCCCAAAGCTGTGAGAATGCCTTCCTGGCAGTTGTAGATGGTTCCACCAACTACCCTGAAGTTTTCTCCCTGGAGCACCACGAAGAAGATGATGACGGTGATTATGGACGTGAGGAGGACGAGAATGCCGGAGAAGAGGCCCTTGTTGGCCGCGTGGCAGTCTGCGCTTATGACCACGTTGCTCTCGTAAGTTATTTCGTGGTTGCCCTCCGGCCCGTCGATCTTCTGTTCCAGGTGGTGCGACTTGGAGTGCAGGTGGACGTTGCCAATGTTCTGCCACACGATGAACCACACTCCTGCCAATATAATACTGAACTCGATGGTGCACGGGTATAGGTAAGCCGCCGAGCTGAACGTTGGGCTGTAAGGTCCCTTGCAACCGCCGGTCGTGGTTTGGTGTGGGTGAGAGGCTGCATGAAGAACATTGTACAACGGGCTATTAGGTATTTGAAATAAATGGTGCAATAGGTAGACTTGGCAAATGGCACGTGCCTTTATGGCAGTGCACTCCATTCAAATAATATTCTAGCACGTGCAAATAAATGGCGCGAGCTGCTGTGTGCATCAGGGTTTTTAGTACAGCTTTAGCGTAAGTGAGATCGAATATAACAGAACATGGAAATGTGTAGAAAGAAAACAATTCTGAGGATTGCGAGCATCTATCCATTTTAGACGTATCAAAAGCATCTACAAGGCCGCTACACTCTAAATGAAGGGAGCGAGAATCGAGCAACTGGCTCTGTTCCTCCTTCTGGCCAGCGAGTTCCTCCTCTGAGCAAGTTTCACGCGCCGCGCCCTCTTGTGGCAATCGTAAGCGGAGCAACTGAACGGGACCCGAAACGTGTCACACGGTTGCGCCGTGGTGTCGTGTTTCGCATCGTGATTTCATCGGCTGCGATCTATCGGTCTACGAGCATCATGGGCTGCGCAGGCTCTACTTAAAACTGATCTGTGACAAGTATAGCATGTAGGTGCGTCGAGGGCAGGTAGCTTCGGGTGCACTGTGTTCTCACCGCTTAGTTCGCGTCGAGGCGAGAGGCAGCACGAAGGTCGATTCGCTCGCTGCTGCTGCCGCTCTTCCTCAGGCCGATGTTTTGACAGTTAGTGTCAGCGCTCATCGAGCGAGACGTGCTCATGTTTGCCTGTGCAAGCGTTACATCATGGCTGTATATTTAGTTAATAAACGAGTGTTTACGAGTTTATAGAGCAGATAACGATACTGTATTTACTTCCTATAGCAGTCAACTAATTTGCAATCGCAGGCGATGCTTCCTCTTTCGGGGAAAGTGCAAGTTTCTTAAATGACTGTTGGAAATGTGCTGAAATGTCGTCGCAATTGTGCCTTATAGTTAGTGCATTGTTTTCTTCAGTGACTACAACCATGGTGCCTAACTATACCGAAGTAGATATTGCTGCTGCAAATGTATGCGACTGCATTGCAGTGTTCGATATTCGATTGGATATTCGATACTTGCTATTGGTATTCCATTAGTATTAATGAAGTGACATTTACGCACCTCTGTCTTTTAATAAGTGCTCAGTTATTGTCGCGTTCAGTAATCGGTAACAGTAATCAATCACATTTTCAAAAAAAAGTATTTGTAACTGTGATTCGTTACTTATCTTCCATGATGCGTACAAGTCTGGTGTGTAGTAGAGCAATTCGGAGGAACAAATGAACCCAGTCTAATCCATAAATAATACGACCCAACGATTTCCTTTAGCCGTGGCCCAGACATGCAAACTATGAAATGCGCATTCCCATTACTTTCCATCGAAGTTCATTTTAGCGTGCTCTGGCATTGCCTGAGTACCCTGATTGCCCGAAATATTATCTCAGACAGGAAGTTTGCCGCCGCGAGTATCAAATAGGCCTGACTACTGTGCTTGTGGAAACCACCAGATTTGCGCGCTCCGAGGAATTTCCTTAGCAGAGGCACGCAAACTGCCACGGCGCAGAAGTAGAGCGTCCTACCTGATAGGTATGTATGCGATTGAAGCGAGAAAAAAAAAACTACTTATAGAAGCAATTATAGACAGAATAAAACATTCTCCTGCGTAAATAAAGCTCCAGTTTGCTTGTTCAGAAGTCAAGTGCTATATATAAATATTTTGAACGATTCGCAACTGTGCCTTCGGTTATATGATGTTGCCTGTTGCTTCTATATACCTTGTAATAATCTTGCGCGTGCCTAGAATTAGCCATATATTATGAAGACAGCGCACATGATTAACATAGTTGAACATTCGCGCTCGTCGGTCTCATTTCTCGTTTTGTGTGTCGATGCAGATGTAAGTGGTTGACTAGCGGGCGAGATGTTCTTCGCTACTAAATAAGACAAAGTATTAGGCTTCTCTTTCGTTCACTAATTCTGTCTCGACTGCAATAACGTTCGCAGCAATGCTTTGTCAAGTACAAACCCAAAAGCGATAGTGCAAAAGGTCTAAATATGTATTTAGAAGCAGAAAATCTCCAAAGTATAAGCCGAAAAATAACATATAACCTAAAGTAGTTTTTGTTTTTAAATTTGTTTATGCATACTATAAAAAGCAAAAGTCCAATAATTCCAAACGATTACCACTGTCGCATGGCAATACACTTCTTGCGGGCTACACATAGCTCAAATACATTTCCTCACTCAAGCCATCACTTGTCACAGTGCCAAAGAAAAGCAAGTTCTTAGATCACCGCACTTTAAAAAAGTACTGAAGAATGCTGAAATTTGTGTCGTAGTCACTTCCCTTACAGAAGCGTTTACCTGCAGAAACACCGGCTGAACATTCTTTAGACATTTAGCAAACGCTATTTATTTCAGTTATTGTAGTACTCATAGCAGCTTCGCAGTATGACCGAATGAGTGACATTGTACCGTTTGATAAGTTTCCGTGGTGGTCGTCGCTGTGATGGTGAGCATGGCTGCTCATTGCGTCGTCGACTATAGTGCTGAACCATGTGTGGAGTGACGTCGCTATTAGGTGCATCACGCCAAATCTTGCCACTTCCTTAAATCTGTTGATTACAATCTGTAGGAAAAATAAAGAAAGCCTTGATTGTACACAATCTGCGGCGGGGTACCTTATGCATCTAAACGACACTAGAACTTGTATTATATATATATATATATATATATATATATATATATATATATATATATATATATATATATATATATATATATCAGCCAAACTAAATTATGCAAATTCCACGTAGCTGGACAGAACTAGTGTAATGTTGTTTTTGGAGATACTCAGATATTTTTCATTACGCCTTATTACATAATTAGTCTTAATTATTGAACTTCTCAAATATTATAAATTGATGAAAAGTGTCAATAAGAAATGTGTTGAGCAACATGAAAAAATTTCCGGCTCTCCCATAATCGAGAGCAGACGTAAGCATGAAATAGCAACCATTAAAGCAGATTGGTTGGAGAGGATACAAGCCGCAATCTCAAAATGGGTACAGTGCATGTTCACAACGGCACACACCACCACACCACACTGCACCACGCCATACAGTGCATTGGTCCATATGCACTGTTGCGGCTAGGGTTGGCGTTCAGGGCAAGAACAGCACTAAGCCCCTCAATCGCTACCTGAGATTGTAAAGATAAATGAAAAAGGGTTTATTAGCTTAGTTACACGGCTCCAGCCCACTCCATGCAGGAGCAAGTCAACAGTCTCAGTTCACATCAGGGCGCTATTTCGCACTCTAGAAAAGTCTCCGCTTTTAATACCGTCGTCTTCCCTGGACAAGTAGACTAGGGAATCCGAAGACTGTCCAGCAGCAAATCACAATCGCTGACTCCGTTTCGATACCACGCCCATGCACGCAACAGTCCGCATTAAATCCGCCTCCGAAGACCGATGGTACGGAATATGCGGCAGTGGTAGCAACCTGTGAATCCAAGGTCACGGTCGTTGTTCGGTAGCATTAGATGCCTCTCCCCCCTTGATCATTAGTCCAGACTGTCAGGTAATGATGGGGTTGGTGGCCTTTTCTGGACCCGTCAACAGTCGGTGTCCACGCTGCGTAGACCTCTGGATAGGCGCTGATGGATGGGTGGTGGTTTGCCTTGTGGAAAACTTGTAATTAACTGCGAATCCCAGGTGGCCTTCGTTGTTCGGTAGCATTGGATGGGGCCCCCTTGATAATTAGTTCAGGCTGTCAGGTAATGGTGAGGTGGTGGCCTTTTGTGGTGTTGAGACGGAACAAACACCTCCGCCACCAAGAGATTCAACCTGAGGATGACCATGTGTCAGGTTGCGCCAAGTGTCGATGTTCAGTCGCGGGCTCGTTCTAGAAGTGATGGCTGATGCTACGCGACCGCTCGAGGGCTCACATCGTTGCGTCCAGTTCCCTGGCAATGCACAGCCACACACTGGTCGGCGTGCCCGAGCGACACACCTGCCGGACGCCGTGATCGCTTTGCAATGCTCGACCCCTCTCTCTGCCTTTCTCATTTCTAGACGTGATCAGCTCTCGGCAAGACAGAAATAGGTTGCCTATCTCAATACCACTGATAGGGATTCGTGCGAACACGTTCCTGAAAAAATACTCTAAGCTCGTTGCCCCGGCCCAGCCCGTATGCATTCTTATTCCGGTGAAATGCAACCATCTCATCCGTCTCCCATTCCTTTCCTACACTTGCTTCATCCATGCAAGGGGGCAGTGGTCACTCTGGACCGTGAATTTAGTGCCTTGAATATCGCATCCTAGCTTTTAATTTGCCCAATCCATGCAAAAACGCTTGAGGTGCTAAACACCTCATCTGGCGGTGTCAGTTTTCGACTGCGGTACCGCACAGGATGCGCTTCACAACTGTCGTTAAATCTGGGCAAGGATGACACCCTGGCCACGATTGCTGGTGTCACACCAGAGAATGCATTTTCTTCAGAAGTCTGGCACGACAAGCAGAGGTCGTGAAGAGAAAGGGTGGCGAAACAGGCTTGTTGGTTGGTCATCATTCAAATGTATCTGTATAGCGCAACAAAACAAGGACACAAGAAGCACTTGTCTTCGTCTTCGTTTCTTGTGTCCTTGTTTTGTTGCGCTATACAGATACCTTTCAACGTGAAGACAAAGCTTCCTTCTCCAAGCAACCGACCTTTTTCGAATAAGCTCCGCTAGTCTCCACTTTCGTGCGACTGATGCACTAGCCTTTTCTTTCTCTGGTCCACAAAGCACCCGCAGTAATACAAAAAGAAAAGAAAACATGCTGCGTAAGATACGCGAAGGTTCGAGCCTATTTCTAATTTCTACCACGCACGCTCTAAGTGATACTGAAACGCTATCATGTGATCAATACACGTGCGAGACAAACACGAACGCTTTGTATCTTTGTGTCCGAGCACGACGCGCCTCGCAGGGACAGTATTAGCGTTTTCTAAATCGTGCGGTTAACAACGGCTCCGCTAAATAACGCGTCTTTCTTCCAAAGCAAAAAAGAAAACAAAAAATAAAAAATCTCGCGGCCACTTACGAAAACTGAAGTGCTGCTCAAGCGTGCCCTACAGGTTTCTAACAAATAACCTAGACTTGGTGGTGCAAGAGCCTCTAAATATATATATGAAGCCTATCTCCTAAAAAAAGAACAACATATCGAAAGAACAAAGTCTCCAAAATTTATGCGCGCGAAGACAGGCTACTTAAGAATACTCTTGAGTTCATAAAGCCAACAATCTAAAAAAAGTTCGAAGCTTGCTTATCGGAATGTTTTCTCAATCTCAAACGTCTAACATGATTCTAAAAATTAAAGAAACAAACTGTGGTACCTAGAAAACCTGTATCGCTGTTATTCATTCTGAATAGCCTACGGCTGCGTCATCTCTTTGAGCCGTACTCGAGCCGAACGCTGTCTGAAAGTTCTTGTCAAACTTGTCAAGCAGGGAACACAAAGGGCACGTATGCCATTCCCCTCACTGCAGAGCCCCGACACCTTTCGCGCTATCCGCCTGCCTCTTTGGCATTGCCCTCAGTATGCACTGCTTGGCATGACAACTTCGGGTCGCCTGACCGCCGCGCTCTGCCGTGTCGTACAGGTTGCACCTCGAGAAGAAATAAATGAGGGGGAACAGAATTGCCCCCGGGCTTTCGCCCTCCTCCGCGCCGAACATCGCTTTCTGTTCAGCCTCGTCTGACGACTAGGACGCGCTCTGACTCGAGACCTTCCAACCGACACACGCGCCTTTCTAAATCTTTCTCTGCACTCTCCCACAGGAATTAGTGGCTTTAGATTTACTCGGTCGCGTTGTCTTCTCTGCCGCACTTCTGAATTTGCTACACCAATTTATCTTGGCAGTGTTTCTGTTCCTCAGTTCTGAGCGCCTTTTCTTTACGTTGGCAGTTCCTCAGCCTGACCAACTTCCTGAATATCTGTCCGGGAAGCCAGAAAGATTTCCTCCTCCGGCTTAACTATGCCTCCGGAGCTAGCTGTGTCCTCCTCTTTCTTTGTACAGAGTCATCATCATCATCATCATTCTGGTTACGCCCACTGCAGGGCAAAGGCTTCTCCCATATTTCTCATTCTACCCCCGTTCTGTACTAATTGTGGCCATGTTGTCCCTGCAAACTTATTAATCTCATCCGCCCACCTATATTTCTGTCGCCCTCTGCTACGCTTCCCTTCCCTTGGAATCTAGTCCGTAACCCTTAATGACCATCGGTTATCTTCCCTCCTCATCACATGTCCTGCGCATGCCCATTTATTTTTCTTGATTTCAACTAAGATGTCATTATCTCGCGTATGTTCCCCTCACCCAATTTGCTCTTTTCTTATCCCTTAACGTTACACCCATCATTCTTCTTTCCATAGTTTATTGCGTTGCCCTCAATTTAAGCAGAACCCTTTTCGTAAGCCTCGAGGTTTCTGCCCGGTACATGAGTACTGGTAAGACACAAATGTTATACATTTTTCTGTTGAGGGATAATGGCAACCTGCTGTTCATAATCTGAGAATGTCTGCCAAGTGCACCCTAGCCCGTTCTTATTCTTCTGAGTATTTCAGCCTCATTATCCGGATCCGCGGTCACTACCTGCCCTAAGTAGATGTATTCCCTTACCACTTCGAGTGCCTCGCTACCTATCGTAAACTGCTGTTCTCTTCCGAGACCGTTATACATTAGTTCAGTTTTCTGCAGATTAATTTTTAGACCCACCCTTCTGCTTTGCCTCCCCAGGTCAGTGAGCATGCATTGCGATTGCTCCCCTGAGCTCCTAAGCAAGGAAATATCATCAGCGAATCGCAAATTACAAAGGTGTTCTCCATTAACTTTTATCCCCAATTCTTCCCGATCCAGGTCTCTGAATACCTCCAGTAAACACGCTGTGAATAGCATTGGAGAGATCGTATCTCCCTGCCTGACGCCTTTCTTTATTGGGATTTTGTTGCTTTCTTTATGGAGGACTACGGTGGCTGTGGAGCCGCTATAGATATCATTCAGTATTTTTAAATACGGCTCGTCTACACCCTGATTCCGCAATGCCTCCATGACTGCTGAAGTTTCGACTGAATCAAACGCTTTCTCGTAATCAATGAAAGCTATATATAAAGGTTGGTTATATTCCGCACATTTTTCTATCACCTGATTGATTGTGTGAATATGGTCTATTGTTGAGTAACCTTTACGGAATCCTGCCTGGTCCTTAGGTTGACGGGTCTAAGGTGTTCCTGATTCTATTTGCAATTACCTTAGTAAATACTTTGTAAGCAACGGACAGTAAACTGATCGGTCTATAATTTTTCAAGTCTTTGGCATCCCCTTTCTTATGGATTAGGATTATGTTAGCGTTTTTCCAAGATTCCGTTACGCTCGAAGTGATGAGGAATTGCGTATACAGGGTGGCCAGTTTCTCCAGAAGAATCTGCCCACCATCCTTCAACAAATCCGCTGTTACCTGATCCTCCCCAGCTGCCTTCCCCCTTTGCATAGCTCCCAAGGCTTTCTTTACTTCTTCCGGTGTTACCTGTGGGATTTCGAATTCCTCTAGACTATTCTCTCTTCCATTATCGTCGTGGGTGCCACTGGTACTGTATAAATCTCTATAGAACTCCTCAGCCACTTGAACTATCTCATCCATATTAGTAATGATATCCGGCTTTGTCTCTTAACGCATACATCTGATTCTTGCCAATTCCTAGTTTCTTCTTCACTGCTTTTAGGCTTCCTCCGTTCCTGAGAGCATGTTCAATTCTATCCATATTATGTTTCCTTATGTCAGCTGTCTTACGCTTGTTGATTAACTTCGAAAGTTCTGCCAGTTCTATTCTAGCTGTAGGGTTAGAGGCTTTCATACATTGGCGTTTCTTGATCAGATCTTTCGTCTCCTGCGATAGCTTACTGGTATCCTGTCTAACGGAGTTACCACCCACTTCTATTGCACACTGCTTAATGATGCCCATAAGATTGTTGTTCATTGTTTCAACACTAAGGCCCTGTTCCTGAGTCAAAGCCGAATACCTGTTCTGTAGCTTGATCCGGAATTCCTCTATTTTCTCTTTTACTGCTAACTCATCGATCGGCTTCTTATGTACCAGTTTTATCCGTTTCCACCTCAAGTCCAAGCTAATTCGAGATCTTACCAACCTATGGTCACTGCAGCGCACCTTGCCGAGTACGTCCACATCTTGTTGATGCCATTGTTAGCGCAGAGTATGAGGTCTATTTTATTTCTAGTCTCGCCATTCGGGCTCCTCAACGTCCACTTTTGGTTATCCCGCTTGCGGAAGAAGGTATTCATGATCGGCAAATAATTCTGTACTGCAAACTCTGCTAATAAATCTCCCCTTCTATTCCTAGAACCTATGCCATATTCGCCCACTGATTTGTCTCCAACCTGCTTCTTGCCTACCCTGGCATTGAAGTCGTGCATCAGTAGAGTGTATTTTGTTTTGACTTTACCCATCGCCGATTCCACGTCTTCATAGAAGCTTTCCATTCGGTGGTCATCGTGTCTGGATGTAGGCGCGTAGACCTGTACGACCTTCAATTTGTACCTCCTATTAGGAATCACAACAAGACCTGCCACCCTCTCTTTAATGCTATAGAATTCCTGTATATTACCAGGTATATCCTTGTTAATCAGGAATCCGACTCCTAGTTCTGGTCTCTCCGCTAAGCCCCGGTAGCTCTGGACGTGCCCGCTTTTTAGCACTGTATATGCTCTATTTGTCCTCCTAACCTTACTGAGCCCTATTATATCCCATTCAATGCCCGCTAATTCCTCCAACAGCACTGCTAGACTCGCCTCAGTAGACAACGTTGTAGCGTAAAACATTGCCAGATTCAGATTCCAATGGCAGCCTGTCCGGATTCAGAGATTCTTAGCTTCGTCTGCTGCGTGATGGGTCTGTTCGCCGCCGTGGTCAGTTGCTTCGCAGCTGCTGGGCACGGAGGCCCGGGGTTTGATTGTTGTATTCATATGGGAGGTTGTGGCGGCCAAGTATTGCACCAGGGTGGCCAACCCTGCTCTGGTGAGGGAGTGCGTTACCAGTTCTGGTCACCGGGATCAGGCCGGACTCCAGGCCTGTTTATACGATTTGATCAACACGCGGATTTCTTTCTTTTTTTTAATCCGGTCGAAAATTGCGTGGCACTGGGATGGTCCTTTTCCACGCGAGGCGGATGCTCTACCTCTCCGCCATCGCTGCACTCTCAACTTCCTCAACCTATCGTTAATCTTTATACAGAGCTCTGCTGCCAAGAGCAACAGCGTCTCTTTCTTTAACACTGTAGTGTCCATGCTTTTCGAGAGCTGACTACAACTTCCCCTGTATTGACCGCACTTCCAGTAGCGATCAACTGCAGCCCATTGCCGGATAGAATCTTGTCCTTATCGTCCGGCAAAACGTACTCGCTCAAGAACTCACCCAAATTCGAGCTTGCGAAGGCCATGCTTCCCGGAGCCACGTACCCAGGTCCGCGGATCCCAGATCATGGAACTGCCTTCTGTTGCTCTTCTTTCCAGATTCTTCGAGTCGTCCAAGACTCCACGTTGTTACTGCGACGGTTGCGTTTCCCTGAGCCACTAAGAGGAGGTCTGCTGATTCAGGATCCGCCGAAGCCGCTCTTCCATCCATAGTTTCCCTCGACCTTGCGAAGTTCGTGTCTCCCGGAGCCACGTACACACGACCACCGAACCCGGATCGTGAGGACTGCCTTTTTCATCTCATCGCTGTCAACCGGTTCGTTGCGGCTAGGCTTGGCCCTCAGGGCAAGGAATCCACCATGCACGACCAATGCTACGTTAGGTTGTAAGAATGAAGGAAAAAGGGTTTATTAGCTCAGTTGCACGGCTCTAGTTACGGAAGCCCACTCCATGCAAGAGCAAGTTAAACGCCTCAGTTCAAATCAGGGCTCTCTGTCGACTGCTCGAAAAGTATCCGCTTTAATACCATCGTCTTCCCTAGGCTAGTCGACTAGGGAATCTGAAGACTGTCCAGCAGCAAATCACAATCGTCGACACCGCTGCGATACCACGCCCATGCTCGCAACACTCCGCAGTAAATCCGCATCCGAAACACGATGGTATGGATATGTGGCATGATCGCCGTCGTTGTTTGGTAAAATTGGATGGTGCCTCCCTTTCATCCTTAGTTCAGGCTGTCAGGTAATGGTGGGGTTTGTGGGGATTTTTCAGGCCTGTCTAGAGTCGGTGTCCACGCTGCGTTGACCTCAGGATAAGCTCTGATGGATGAGCGGGTGTTTGTTATGTGACAAACGTCCAATTAACGCCTTTGTGACGTTGAGACGTAACGGCACGCCGTCCATCTAGAAGAAAACCGGCTGAAGGCGGCAAGACAGGCAGCGAAAGCCGCCAGGAAGACTGACCACTGTCTAGCTAGAACAAGAAAAGCGCCTGAAGGAGGCGTGACGCAGCCTGACGCCATCTGTCGACGCAACCCAAAAGCTGCGCCGCGGAACTCAGAGACCGCTGGCTTTCAAAAGAGCATAGGCAACCCTGTCTCTACGCTAAATGATGACTTTGAAGTCTATGGTGCCCTGTATCTTCCTTTTCAACGTCGGTATTGAAAATGAGAAACAAAATTTCAGTGTACTAGAAGGTACAGCTTGAGTGATATCGTGAACAAACATTATCAAGAACTCGGGAGCAATATTGTTTTGACCTATTTAGGCAGTAACTACCGTATGTCGTGCCGTCCTATACAAATGGTTGGGGGCCAGAGACCACATTTTTCTTACGTCTTCACTGAAATGACGGGCTCGATTTCGTTAATGTGAATATTAGCCAACAGACAATGAAGCCAAGAAAAGCATCGGATAAATTCGCTCTAATTGAAATGGAAATGTAGAAAATAAAGATTACAGGGTCTCTTAAGATCCTTCTTAAGAGGTGAACGGCGAAAGCCTACTCTTCCTCCTCTTATCATTCGCCTCTTTTTCAGCCTCTTATATTTCTCTTCTTTCGTTTAGTCATTAGTGTTCACTACTGAGCATATTTAGTCATTTGTAATCAGTTGTGCTCACTAGAAGCCGTCGTTAGACATGTTGGTCATATCTTAGTCGTTAGTAGTCATTACTAGTCATTACTAAGCATTTTTAGTCATTCCTAATGAATTTCAGACGTTACAAGCTATCGTTCGACTAGTCAATGCAAGTCATTTCTGTCATAATTAGTAATTACTGGTCATTACTAAGCATTTTTAGTCATTTATAATCATTTGTAGTCATTACAATTCGTCGTTAGACATATTGGTCATTTAGTAGTTATTACAAGTCATTTCAGTCATTATTAGTCATTATTGGTCGTTCTAAGCATTTTTGCTCATTTGTAATCAATTGTAGTCGTTAGAAGTTGTCCTTAGACATATTGGTCATTTCATAGTCATTACTAGTCATTACGAGCCATTTCAGCCATTAGTCATTACTGCTCTCTAGAAAACATTTTTAGTCCTTTCTAATCAATTGTGTTCATTACAAGCCGTCGTTAGACATGTTGGTCATCTCGTCGTCATCAGTAGTCATTACAAATAATTTCAGTCATTATTAGTAATTACTGGTCATTACTAAGTATTTTTAGTCATTTCTAATCAATCGTAGTCGTTACAATTCATCGCTAGACATATTGGTCACTTCGTAGTCATTAGTAGATATTACAAGTCATTTCAGTCGCTATTAGTCATTACTGGCCGTTACTAAGCATTTTTAGTCATTGCTAATCAATTGTAGTCGCTACAAGTTGTCATTAGACACTTTGGTCATTTCATAGTCATTACAAGTCAATTCAGTCATTATAAGTCACTACTGCTCACTAGTAAACATCCTTAGTCATTTGTAATCGATTGTGGCTATTACAAGCCGGAGTTGGTCACTTTGTAGTCATTAGTAGTCATTACAAGCCATTAGTAGCCATCTTAGTCATTACTACTCATTACTAGACATTACAAGTCATTAGTATTCTTGATTAGTCATTACTAGTCATTATTAACCTCTAACAATCTCTATTATAATGTTATCATTTGCTAACTGTCACTATGAGTCACTTTTCATTCTTTAATCTGTCTTCATATGGCGTGATGACGTGGAGGCTTATATATTCTTGATTAGTCATTACTAGTCATAATTAACCTCTAACAATCTCTATTATAACGTTATCATCTGCTAACTGTCACTATCAGTCACTTTTCATTCTTTAATCTGTCGTCATATGGCGTGATGACGTGGAGGATTACTAAAAGGGGTTCTACTTAAATTCAGGACGGCGCATCGAGCTGTTGAAAGAAGAATGATGGGTGCAACGTGAAAAGTATAATAAGAGAGCAGAGTGGGTGAGGGAACAAACGCGAGTTAATTAAATTTTAGTTGAAATCAAGAAATGGGCATCGGGAGGGCATGTAACGAGGAGGGAAGGCAACCGATGAGCATTAAGGGTTACGAACTGGATTCCAGGAGAAGCGTAGCAGGGCCGGCAGAAAGTTAGGCGGACGGATGAGATTAAGAATTTGCAGAGACAACATGGCCACAATTAGCACATGACCGCGATAGTTGAAGAAGTATGGGAGAGGCCCTGCAGTGGGCATAGCCAGGCTGGTGCTGATGATCATGACTTCTTCATCATGATGACTGAATGTTGCAGCGGAGGCTTGTACTACCCTTAATCAATACCTCTTATTAAGTTCGATTACGGCTGCAGCTACCCTCCCATTAATGCTGTAGAATACGTCATTGTTTCCCGCTATGTGCTTATGGATTAGGAATCCTACCCCGTATTGTTTCTTATTTAGGAGACCTCTATAGCAATTGACATGTCCCTTAATCAGCAATGTATAAGCCTCAACAGTTCTTCTGATCTCAATAAGGCCGATGATATGATCGGATATCATCTCCGTTGTATACATGCGAATGCCATTCGATTCGAATCACATTAAACCTTCCCGTGTGAAAGGGGTATTAGTTTATCGGGGTGACAGCATAGCGGTTCTAGGTACGCTTACTCGTCTTTCTATGGACGTCGCTGACGAATCCCATCCGGGAATCAGTCCAACAAAAGGGCGACTGCGATAGTTTACTGGGGACCATCGGTGGACGAACATGTTGAACAAGAAATTGTAAGAACCTGTGTTGTTTGCCAGTCCCATGAGATGTCCGTGGGGTTAAGTGCAGCACCTCTGCAGCCCGCAGGTTTTCCAAAAACACCTTGGGAGAAGATTGCTGTCGATATTATTGGACCTTCGAGGAAGCTCCCATTGATTGCCGTTTTGCCGCGATGCTTATATTATCACAGCAAGTGGCCAGAGGTCACTCTTAAAAGACACTATTCTACAGCAATGGTCAAGAACTTGCTGGTAGAATTGTTTTCTTGCGAGGGCTATCCTATTGAGATAGTTTCCGACCAAGGACGACAGTTTGCCTTGGGGGAGTTGGAAGCTTTCCTTCAGAAGCGTGGTATACGTCATTGTTTCTCTTCCGTTTACTATTCACAGGCAAGCGGTCTCGTAGGACGGTCCAACAGAGTCCTGAAGTCCCACGTGCAGATGGTAGTATGTGAGTGGCGTGGCATTCGCACTGTCGTCACAGACTACATGGGCGAGTACAGCGGGGCTCCTCCTTCGTTCCACGGCGGGAGCCGCACCCGCCGTCTTGCTGCACAGACGACCCGCCCCGCTCGCGACATGACATCGTCAGTCTACTACCGGCTGATTCTTTTTGCGGAAACCTCGCACAAGGCTACGAAACTCCTGCACCAGGGTGCAAAGCTGAAACAAGCTTCTTTGAAGCGGTATACCGACAAACGTCGCATAGCCCGATCAAGACACTTTACCGTCGGTGACTACGCCTGCCTAAGGAAGGGACAAGCCCACGGCAAGATTTCCTCACACTTTTCGGACCGCAAGGGGATTATTGAACGGCGAGGACAAGCTTCATTTCTTCTGGAAGACGGACAAATATGAAACGCTTCCAAGTCTCATGAAATCTACCCAGAAGCTGCGGAAAAGTTTATAACCAAGTATTTTAGTCTCCTAAAGTGGACAGTGCCACATCCCGACACACATTCTCTACAGGGAAGTGTGTTGCCTGCAGCCGAGCTGCATGTGACATTGACGTCTACATCGTGGAAAGAAGAAATAGCACAAGTGCAAAACTGAGCCACAGCATACGGAGCCGTCCTCGCAACACCAAAACACCACTGCATCTGTACCAACGGCACGGAAACGCACTCGAGTGAAAAAAAAAAGCTAACTTAAGGAATTACGAGCTACGGAAGAGGTAGTGTATTTTCATTTTAACAGCCGGAAAAATATCGTGCAGCGAGAAGTCGATGAGGGATGAGCGATGATGAGCGAACTGCGATGAGCGAACTGCGATGAGCGAGGACATGAGAGGACATAAAAGATGTTCCTCGGCACATGACGTGTCGGTCTTGTGTGAGCTAATTGGATTGGATTGGAGAAACATTATTTATGCCTGCAGTTGGGCGCTCGCGCGCCCCGACGAGGGCCTACGTCATCCTCGAAGTTGCCGTTACTCGGCGCGGGTCTCCGCTCGCCGTTGCCGGCTTGCTGGGTCCGTGCCTTTCGAGCGCCTCGAGGACCTGCTGGACGGCCCAGAGCTGATCGTCTCGGTCGTAGCTCATTGCGGCTGCCTCGAGCCGCGGTGGGAGTGTTCTTGATTTAGCGTCTTCTGGATATTTCATGCAGTCCCACAAGATGTGCGTGTAGTCTGCGGTCTCCCTCCGGCAGACTCTGCACATATCTGTCGGATATGTCTCGGGGTACATGCGATTCATCAGTTTCGGGCTCGGTAGCGATCCGGTCTGGAGCTGTCTCAGCACTACCGCCTCCGCTCGACTCAATCTCGGGTGCGGGGGTGGAAGAGTCCTGCGAGCCAAGCGGTAGGCCTTCGCGATTTCATTGTAATCCGTCATGCGGTCCTTAGTTCCGAACCACGTCGGACGGTCTGTCGCCGGGGCGCGGTTGGTTAGCGCGCGCGCCGCGGCGTGTGCCGTCTCATTATGGTTCTCATTGCGTTCCGACGCGTCGCCCGCGTGCGCCGGGAACCACTTGAGTCGTACTTTTCTTTCGTCTAGTTTTACCGCTCGCAGTACGCGCTCAGCCTCCCTGCAGATTTGCCCTTTGGCGAAGTTTCGCACCGCCTGTCTTGAGTCACTCAGCACCGTGTGGCAGTCTGCGTCGGCGATGGCCAGGGCGATGGCCACCTCCTCCGCTTGTTCCGCTTCGGTGCTTCTCACGCTCGCTGCCGTCCTTGTGGCGCCGGTTGACGCCTCTATGACGACCGCTGCGAAGGCGTTCCGTTGGTATTCGGCCGCGTCCACGTACCGCGCATGTTCGTCGTTGGCATGCTGGTCGATGAGAGCCTTGGCCCTCGCCGCTCTTCTTCCCTTGTTGAACTCGGGATTCATGTTCTTCGGTATGGGGTCGATTCTGGTCTGGCGTCGGACCTCTTCGGGGACGGGGAGCTTCATCTCCACCTCGTTCGAGCGTCTTATTCCCAGATCGTCCAGTATCTTCCTCCCGGCTTTGGTCATGGACAGCCGCTCCAGTTGAGAGGTCCGTTGCGCTTCGGCTATTTCTTCGAGCGTATTGTGTAGCCCGAGTTGTAACAAGCGGGTCGTGCTTGTAGACTCGAACAGGCCCAGCGCCGTCTTGTACGCTCTTCTGATGAGCACGTTGATCTTGTTTCGTTCGTGTTGCAGCCATCTGTGGTAGGCTGCAACGTACGCGACGTGGCTGATGACGAAAGATTGGACGAGCCTAATTAGGCTCTCCTCTCTCATGCCAGCCTTTCGGGAAGTGACTCGCTTGAGGAGTCGAATCGCGTTGGCTGCTTTTGCCTTGAGACGGGTGATGGTTTCGCCGTTCCTTCCGTGCTTTTCGATGACCATGCCTAAGATCCTAATTTTGCCGACCTCGGGGATCACGTTGCCGGATTTGGTCACTATTCTGATTTTTTCGCTTTCGCGTTGTCTGGACTTGCCTCTGCTGTATTTGGTAGGTGGGAGTATGAGAAGCTCCGATTTGCTCGGCGAACATCTCAGTCCGGTGCCTTCCAGCTGGTCTTCTATTGCGTCGACGGCGGCTTGCAGCGCGCCCTCGATGTGGGCGTCGCTGCCACCGGTCACCCATATCGTGATATCGTCCGCGTAGATGGTGTGCCTGACGTCTTCGATGCGCCCGAGCTTTTCGGCCACTCCGATCATTACCAGGTTGAACAGCATCGGCGAAATGACCGATCCCTGCGGTGTTCCGGTGCTCCCGAGCTTCTTCTCTTGCGTCTGTAGGTCGCCTGCTCGTAGCTCGACGGTCCTGTCCGTGAGGAAGTCCTTGATGTAGTTGTAGGATCTTTCCCCCATGTTGAGCTTGGAGACTTGGGACAGAATCGCCGAGTGTTTCACCTTATCGAAGGCGCTCTGCAGGTCGATCCCTAGGATGGCTTTGTTGTCGCGGGCGCTGCCACCATCATCGATGATTTGGTGTTTGAGCTGCAGCATCGCGTCCTGCGTGCTGAGATGCTGTCTGAAGCCGATCAAAGTGGCCGGGTACAGCCCTTCTCGTTCCAGGTAGTCTTGCCACCTGTTGAGCAGGACGTGCTCCAGCACCTTGCCCACGCAGGACGTGAGCGAGATGGGCCGGAGGTTATCCGTGTCCGGCGGCTTCCCCGGCTTGGGGATCAGGATGGTCTTGGCTGTCTTCCACAGCTTTGGCAGCGCGCCCGCTCTCCAGCACTTGTTGTAGTATTTTGCGAGCTTTTCAATCGAGCCGTCATCGAGGTTCTTGAGCGCCTTGTTCGTGACGAGGTCCGGGCCGGCTGCCGACCGGCTGTTGAGGTCGTGCAGGGCCGCGCGTACCTCCTCGACGTCGATGTCACGATCGAGCTTCGCGTTAGGCAGGCCGCTGTACGGCGCGTGTTGTTCGGTAGGTGTAGTCGGCAGGTATTTGTCGTTAATGCGCCTGGTGACTTCATCGACGCCGTGTGCTGAGACCGCCCGGTGTATGAGCCTGGCGAGTCTGTCCCTTTGGTGCGACTTGGTCTTCGTTTCGTCGAGCAGGTGCCGCAGTAGGTTCCACGTCTTCCCGCTATGCATCTGCCCGTCTGCCGCGTTGCAGATCTCGTTCCACTGTTGCATGCAGAGAGCGCGGCAGTGATCCTCGATCGCTCGGTTCAGGTCCGCCACCTTCTTTCGCAGTCTGCGGTTAAGCCGTTGTTTCTTCCAGCGATTGAGTATCGACTGTTTGGCCTCGATGAGATGCGCAAGCCGGCTGTCTACTTTGTCGATCTCCGCGCCAGTTTCAATCTCTTTGGTCGCGTCGCGTACGCTCATGGTGATTTCGGCCGTCCACGAGTCGATGTCTTCGATCTCGTCGTCACCGTCACTCTTCTGGCTTCTGGCGTCTCGAAAGGCATCCCAGTCTATCCATCTGTGAGTTTTGACGCTGGTGTCGTTGTGTTCCGGTATGCCGATTTCCACGATGGTGTGGTCGCTGCCTAGGTCGATCCCCGTGTTTCTCCAGGTGATCGCGCCCCGGATGTCGTTCTTGACGAACGTGAGGTCCGGAGTGGTGTCCCGGGACACGGAGTTACCAATTCTCGTCGGATGTGTCGGGTCCGTGATGAGGGTGAAGTCGAGTTCCGTGGCGTCTTGGTACAGGTCGCGGCCCTTTGCTGTGTACTTGTTGTAGCCCCAGGCAGGGTTCATCGCGTTGAAGTCTCCGCACGCGATCAGCGTGTTGCGGCCCGCTGCGGTGCTGGCTCTGTGCAGTAATGTCCTGAATCTATGTTTTCTCTGAGATGGGTTGCTGTAGACGTTGAGCAGAAATATGCTTCCTTTCCTCTTCTTGCCCGGGATGATTTCGGTGAGTGTGTGCTCGATCTTGTTATTGCTTTGCAAGTCATGTTCGACGAACGTGAGTCCCTTCCTGACCAGGGTGCACAGGCCTCTGCCGTCGGGTGGTCCCTTGTGCACTCTGTAGCCGGGGAGGGACGGTGCGTCGCTTAGAGTTTCTTGTAGTAGTATAACGTCTGGCTTGCGCGCGGCATGTACGATGTGCTGTTGGATGACTGCCTTCTTCCTTCCGAAGCCGCGACAGTTCCACTGCCACGCGGTTACACCTGCTGTTGCTGGTGTTGCGTTGGCGGCCATGATTGCGTTGGCGTGTACGGGGCTCCCTGGCTGGGTGGATGATGCGCGAAGAGGGGCGCAAACGTCGGGTGGCCTACCATCGGCTGTAGGGTCCTTTCGATGTAGGCGAATCTGTTCGTGTTATCGGCTTGGTAGGTCTCCATTGTTTGTTTCAGTGCTGTCACTGCTGCGATGTTTGTCGTGATTAGCTGTTCGAGTTTACTGAATGTCGCTTCGAATTTCGCTTCGAGGTTGTCGATGCGATCGTTTTCTGTTTGCGTGCGCGTGGCCTCGATGGCTCGCTTCTTCGGTGCCGGTTCCTCTATGGCTTTCTCCGGGATGTTCGTTGTCGTTTCCTCGGCCTTGCTTGTGCTTGGCGTGGGTCTCTGTAGAGGCTCGTCGTTGCCGAGCAGCAACTGACGAATCTCGGCGATCTCCTTCGTGAGGTTGTTGATGGTCGCTCGCAATGCCGCGTTTTCTTGTCTTAGGAGCTCATTTGCCTCCCGGACCTTATTAATATCTTCTTTCTTCGTGGTTTCGGTGATTTTCTGCGCGTTCCTTATGTTGTTTCCTTTCGCTGCATCGACCCAGCTCACTCGCTCACGTGATGGTGACGTTTTCCTGCTGAGGCTTCTCTTGCAACAACTGCTGTCTCTGGATTTGGGCTCGCGGTTTTCCGATGGGGTCCTCGACTTTCGCGCAGCTGGCGGCTTGTCGAGTGGCGGGAAATCGCTCTCCGACAGCAGCTGGCGTTCGGCCTGTCGGCGCTCCCATTGTCGCTTGCGCACTACGTAGGGGACCTTGTATTTCGCCTTGCACGTTCGGTCTCCGGTCGGGTGTTCGCCTCCGCACAACTGACATTTTGGGGTACAGCGATGGTCTTCTGTAGGGTTCGTGAGTCCGCAGGCCAGGCACGTCTTGATTGTGGGGGTCGGGCAAACGTCCTTGCGGTGTCCCACTCGGCCGCACTGCTGGCAGACGTCGATCTGTTTCTTGTAGAGGCGGCACGGTATTAGGGTGACTCCGTATCGGACAAAGTTCGGTACCTTGGGCCCCTGGAACACCACAATCGCAGTGGTCGTGCTTCCAATCCTTTTTGAGGCCACTGCTAGCGGGTTCCTCTCGTTGACGATCTTTCTATCTAGCTCTTCGGCGCTCGCGTCGATGGGGATGCCTCTGATGACGCCCTTCACGGTGTCGTGAGGTGCCGTGCGATATGCGCTGACCTCGTAGGGTTTGCCTTGAATCGATATCTCCTGGATTTTAGCGTACCTTGCCGCGTTGTCTTCGTTCGGTGTACTTACGACCATGATGTTCTGTTGTGTGTTGGGGCAGATGGTGTCCGCGGCGCTTTCCTCGCTTGTGATCTTGGCCGCAGTGAGTATGGCCGCAGCGACGGTGGTGGTGCCGGTCTTGACGATGTCCAGTCCCCCTCTGGGTCTGACAACTATCTTGGTTTCTTCTAGTGGCATGGCTGGCATGCGTGCTGCCTTGATGGCCGAGGCTCTGGCGTTCTTGTAGAATTTTGACCTCGTGCTTGTTTGACTCCCAGCGGGTCCGTCGGGCTTGCCGCTGGCGGGGGTCCGCTGGCGCAGCCTCGACATGCGTTCCCCCGCGAGCGTCCATCCGGCGTCGCTGTGGTATTCCTCGGGTGAGATCTCTGTTCCCTGAACTTGAACGCACAAGTGATTGTCCACGATCATTGTTGTTTCAGAGGGCGCCTCCATCTCGGAGCTGACGAGCGGCAGCCGCCGGGATGTACGGCAGGCCGCTGTCGGTGCGACGGTGTTGTTGGGCCGAGTGTCCGCGGAACACGCCTAAGCCTAGCAATCCTCCGCACGGCGGCAGTAGATGCAGTCACCAAATGTGGCAAAGAAAAACGCACCTCTGGGGTCAGCTGGTATCGGTCGATGCCGCTCGCCTTCACGGACACATTGGTGCAAGCAAAACTTTGCTACGAGGTAATTAGCACTGCGTAATTGGCTAGCAATCACGGAGCCGAGCTCTGACTAGGGACGAGCGCTTCTTCTTCGTCGTCCGTGAGCTAAGACAACAAGCGCTACCGCTAGGCAGGATGGTAAAGAGAGGATGGTCCCTGACGACCCTCAGTTGTTTTACTCATTAAATGTGAAATATACCGTATATTATGCGGCTCTTCTTACGATCAGCAAGGCTGCAATCTGGTAACAGAAAAGTAGTCCATTAAGCAATTATTGCGTCCGCCACCAGGAAAGTGATTTGGGGCTGTAATTGATTCCCAAGCTCTCGACGTTCTTGTTGACATGAGTGGTGGGGGCATATACCCGCAGCGAGGCATTGACCATGAATCGGGTGGTTAAGGGGCCCCTAAACCAGCTCCGATATTTTTTGAACACGGGAAGTAGCCACGCGCATCAACTGCAAAATGCCGTCACGATCAACGATGCCAAACGCTGCAGCGCTTCGCGCAGCGGGCGCGCCACAAATAAAAAAAAAAAAAAAAACAATCCTCTGCTCCCCTCTGGGCCCTTCCGCTATCCCCATCGCTCGTCGTGACGTCACCAGGGTGTACCCAGGAGCAGACGCTGTCGATTGGTCGAACAAGAATCTGCGACTTGCGGTTAGTCTGCGAGCAGGTAGGCGCGCTCCCTGCTCTTCCTCCTCATGTTGCTCGCTTGTGCGCACTTGCGAATCGGTAAGTACGGCCCACAACGCAAGTGCCAAATCGCTCGCGCTCCAACGCAGCCGTGCTTAGCGGTCTTACTAGCTGCACGAAGAGAGTCCGACCGTGTTTCACTATGGCTAGAAGGCATCCGTGTGCGGAGTATGGCTGCAAGAGCGCCGAATGGAAAAACAAGACGACGCGACACCGGCTGCCTCATGATGGCGGCCTGCGCAATGGCTGGCTTGAGCGCATTGCAGTTCCGGCAGAATCAAAGCGCAACGGCGGTTTACGTGTCTGTGGGTGCCACTTCGGTGCCGCACGCGCACCTGCATTGACGACGCCATTAGCGCGGAACGGGCCAACAGCCAGTGGGCGAAAAGAGAAGAACGTGCCGACCCACATCGTCGCCACCATCTGGGCAAGGCAGCGACGGCGGCTGTTCACCTCCAGCGGAGGCGCTTCGGCACGGCGTGTCACCGTACGGATCCAATATATTGGGGAGCCTTTCTAGACGTGCGCGCAACACCGGGTGCGTAGACGCTTCGCAGGGGCACGGGCCGGCAACAGCTGGTAGCCGAGATGCGCGGAGTCGCGGTAAGCGGCAGTGAACAGTGTTTTGAAAAGCGCGTTGGCGATGACGCATGTTACGTGACATTTGGAGGAGCACTTGGCGACGATGAGACCAGCCGATGAAGGGAGAGAATTGAAGAGCGAAACGAGCGAGGGCCGCGTTTCGATCATGAAACGCGTGTAACTCCGCTCAATTACGGCACCATTTCGAAATATTTCCGTGGGTACGTGTTCTTTGTAGACTCGTGCACAACTGCAAAACAACCAAATTACGACCGCTGGATGGTTTAGGAGCCCATAAAATAGACGGATAAACAGAAGAGAATGAAAAATTTGGAACTTGAAGATATGTGTGTCAGGCAGCTTCGCTTTCTTCTTTTTTTTTTGCCTGGCGTTGACTGACCCGTGGGACAATGAGACGCGGTATGTGCAACCCTTCTTTCACATAGAAAGAAGAAAACTTAGTTCTGTGTCCCATCTGATGCAGCCAGTCAGTGCTTGCAATTTGTAGCGCAAAACCTGTTTCAAGCACGGTCAGCTGCCGCGCTTATGCCGCAGGCATCAAACCAACTAACTTAGATATGCGAGGAACAACACTTCGTTACAAAACAGCTACTTTAGTTTATCAAACACACAAGCTTTGGTAAACTGAGATTGCAGCATCATGCTGTCAAAATAAAACGCCGTTCACGATTAACATTATAAAATTTGTACTTACATTAGAATACTTGAAAATGATGAATAGCTGGTAAAAAGAATACACCGGCTTCAGCGAGTGGAGAAGGATGCTCATGATGTCCTGGCAGTTTTCAGGGTCTCGATTCCAGTCAATTACATGCTTGGAAAGCATTAGGCCTTCGTGGATTATGTGCCCGGAACAAAATACTGCACGGAAACAAAGTATATATATATAAATGAGAGAAGAAGAAAAACCGAGGGGCTTGATTTTTATTAATCGTCACCATAAAAAGCGAGCAGACAACGAATCCAACGAAAGCATCGGGGAAATTAGCTCTGAAAAAAATGGAAATATTTTATTTATTTAGAACACACTGTGTACATTTCGGTCCAAGCACATTCACTAGAATACATACAAACAATAGTGAACAAATCAGGAACGGGCAATTGCAAATTTATACAATTTTTAGGCACAATGTGTGTGTAAACCCTCGTTCAAATCCGATAGTTTTCGCTGAAAAAACGTAAATTTAAACGTACCAGTTCGAGCATAATAGGGTGTTAGTGAGTCAGGATGATACTGACTCGTGTGCCGCGTTATTGCAGGCGTTATGTAAGTCGGCGGGTTCATTTCAAGCTTGTTGAGAAGGAGGGAAAGGAATTCATGCCTATGTAGAAAATAATAAAGGAAAGGGAAATTAAAGTGGACAAAAAGATAACTTTCTCCTTGCGGAAGGCGTACCCACAACCTCCGCATTACGCGTGCGTTGCGCGTGTATATATATATGTATAACTTTCACACGCAAAATAAATGCCAGAAATGCCAGTTTTGTATACGACGGCATCGTTTCCTTGTTCTAACGACGTGCCCATTGTCTTAAGCTTTATGAAACTTCGTCGAAGGCGAAGACCGGGTAGGCACGCTTTTGTGAAGCCAACAAAGCCTACATACTACGCTAGGGTACAACATTCTCTTCCATTTGTATCCGGCGAGTAGAGCCACACTGAGTTGCATAGGCGTTGGCCCTACAGAACAGTCACTACCAAAACAACTTAACATGCTTCCATACGCCACTTCTCCATTACTCACCACGGCGCCCATTCCCAGACACATGAATTCCTCCCGCCACGTAATCAGAAGAGAAAACAGAAGCACATATTGCCTAGATTGCGTTCGAAACCACCTAAACCGCAAACTCCTGTTTACCAATGGAAGCGTCAAGCAGAAGGCCATAGCTGCAATAAACGCTGCCCGTCGCCGTTTTGGGCGGCGTTAAATTCGCAAGTTGTGATGGTCGTGTTTCGTTCCGTTAGACGAAATTGAGACCGCAAAAACATTAAGCTCGAGTTGAAATTTCATTTAGAAAGGCATTTTTCCGTCATAGCAAAGATCTGTGGACTGTAGCAAAGCTTTTGGTGTAGTTGTAACATTCTCATCCATTAGTTCACACACACTACCAAAGCTATGCTTTCTATTAGCGAACACACAACTTGTAAAAACACCGCTGTGTGCACGCTGACCCGAAATGTGACAGACCATACTTCAGCGAAGTTTATTTTACTTTCAAATATACAAGTTCTGAGCTCATCCGCAACCTCAGCGATGACAGGATCGCGGAACTAACCGAACGCCTCAAGGAGCTCTGGAAAGAAGAAACGGTCCCGGAAGATTGGAAGCACGCGGAGACAGTTATGAGCCCGAAGCCGCACAAAAAGCTGCAAGTCGACTTCAGTAAAAGACGCGGCATGCGGAAGGGAGACACACTGAAGCTAGTCACAAGCTTAGTGGTCAGCAGAGTAGTGTACAGTCTCCCGTACAACTGCATCAAGAGCGAGCTGCAGCAAGCAGACACAATATTGAGAAAAGCGTACAAGATAGCGCTCCATCTACCCCGAACAGCTTCGACAGAGAAGCTGCTCGCGTTGGGACTGCATAACACCTTTGAAGAGCTGAGAGAAGCCCAACCAATCTCTCAACTGCAGATGCTAAAGCAGACCTCAACGGGCAGAGAGCTTCTCAGAAGATGCGGCTACGGAGGCGCAACTCAAGAAATCCAAATAACGGGACCAATACCGGACGAACACCGCAGTACGCTGAAGGTAGCGCCTATTCCTAAATGCATGGACCCAAATCTGCACAAGGAACGCAGGGAAGCCAGGGCCAAATACATACAACAAACACTGGCAACCAAGAAAGGCACGGTATACACGGATGCCGCCGTATATACCAAAACACAAGGGCAAACCAAGAACAGAGCGACAGCAACGGTGATTAAACTCGAGTTACGAAGAAATCCCCAGTGCGTCAAGCGAGGACTGCACGGTAGTCGAGGGTGAGGAGGCAGCCGTAGCTCTAGAGGCAGCGGAGGGCTACCGAACCAACAGGTTCCTAACAATACTAAGCGACTCGCAAGCAGCATGCCGTAACTACACAAACGGCAAAATCAGTCGCAGAGCACTCCGCATACTCTGCTCGAGCGACCCGCAACAGAAAAACTAACAACTACAGCACGTCATAGTATGGGTACCAGGGCATACTGGTGTTCAGGGGAACCAAGAGGCCGATAGGATAGCTCGAGGGCACACTACCGGAGCGTCCTACTCACTCGACCTCGAAAAACCCAAACCGGTCCCCCTGAGCTACTCAGAAATCCTAAATTACTATAGGGGGGTGAGAATGAAGTACCAACCGCCATGTAAAGAAGTAAGCAGACAAGAAGCAGTAGAGTGGAGACTACTGCAGACAGGGGCCTTCCCCAATCTAAACACCCTTAGCAAAGCTTACCCCACACAGTACGGTGACACATGCCCGTGGTGCGGAGATAAGCCAACGCTCCTCCAGGTAACATGGATCTGTCAGAAGAACGATCAGGTATCCAGAGTAGATAACCCAAGTCCTGAACAGTGGGAGGGGATGCTCTCCAGCGACAACCTAGACATCCAGCGTGGATTGGTCCGGCGAGCTCACAGGACAGCAGTCCTCAGCGGAGCCCTGGACTAGGGGAACCGACCCTGTCTGAAGAAGACGGAAGACGCCATCAGAAGATGGAAGAAGCCGTCTGAAGCCCGTGAAAATTACATCAATTTAGAGCACAATAAATGTTCTTCTTCATCCTCCTCCTCTGAGGAAATGACGTATTGGTTGCATGTAACCCAATTTGTCCTTTATGTTGTGGGTTGACCTAATAGGTCAACGGTTCCGCGTGACACAGTCCCCTTCTTGACTTCGTTTATCTTAGTAGCGTTCCTTGAACGAATGACTTCAGCTGCGAAATAGGTGATGAAATTTCCCATGACAATGATCCTTATACGCGTTTAGTTAATTATATCAATGCCTTTAATTAATTACAATCTGCCGTTTTCATCATCATCCTATACTACGTCCATTGCAGGACGAAGGCCTCTCCCTGCGATCTCCAATTACCCCTGTCCTGCGCCAACCGATTCCAACTCGCGCCTTCGAATTTCCTAATTTCATCGCTCGAACGTGTTTTTCACCGTCTTCGACTGCTTTTACCTTCTCTTGGTACCCATTCTGTAACCCTAATGGTCCGATGGCTATCTAACCGGCGCATTACATGACCTGCCCAGCTCTATTTTTTCTCTTGATGTCAATTAGAATATCGTCTATACCCGTTTGCTCTCTGATCCAAAGCGCTCTCTTTGTGTATCCTACCGTTATGTCTAGCAATCTTTGCATCGCTCCTTGCGCGGTCCTTAACTTGTTCTCAAGCTTCTTTGTGAGTCTCCAGATCTCTGCCCCATATGTTAGCACTGGTAAAATGAGCTGATTGTACACCTTCCTTTTCAATGACACTGGTAAGCTTCCAGTCAGGAGCTGACAATGTATGCCGTATCCGATCCAACCCATTTTTATTGTTCTATGAATTTCCTTCTTATGATCAGGGCTCCTTTTGATTAGTATACCTAGGTAAACGCACACCTTCACAGATTTTAGATGCTGGCTGCCGATCTTGAACTTTTGTTCTCTTGCCCAGCTATTCATGATAATCTTTTCTGCATATTAATGTTCAACCCCACTCTTGCACTCTCTCTGTTAAGGTCCTCAATAATTTGTTGTAACTCGTCTGCAGTGTTGCTGAATAGAGCAATGTCATCGGCAAACCAAAAGTTGTTGAGATATTCGCTGTCGATCCTTACTCCCAAGCCTTCCCAGTTTAATAGCTTGAATACTTCTTCCAAGCACGCAGTGAAAAGCACCGGAGAGATTTTGTCTTCCTTTCTGACCCCCTTCTTTATAGGTATCTTCCTACTTTTCTTGTGTAGAATTAAGGTAGCTGTGGAACTTCTGTAGAAATTTTCCAAGGTATTTACGTAAACGGTCTGTACTCCTTGATTACGTAATGCCTCTATGACTGCTCCTGTCTCTACTGAATCAAATGCCATTTCGTAGTCTATAAACGCCATATAGAGAGACTTGTTGTACTTTGCGGATTTCTCGATTACCTGCTTAATGCCATGGATGTGCTACATTGTAGCGTATCAATCAATCAATCAAGCAATCAATCTTTATTTTCGTTCTGTCAATGATACACAAAGAAGGACAGTGACAAAAAGCTGTTTGTCAGATCAGCTTGACTAGGCCACACCCCCATAGAAATATTTCTGAGTGGTAACAGCCCTACCGTAAAGTAAATCAAAAATTGAAACTTAACAGACAGCCTAGTACTATAGGGCACATACTAAGTAATGTAAATGTAATGTTAATACAGAAAAGTTAAAGCAGTTTTTACAGTCGTCATAAAAATAACTACGAAACAGTGTCTTAGAAAAATGAATATCTGAAATGCTATCAAATTACAAATATCTAGAATAAATATACAATGTACAGGAAAAATCAATATAGAAATCGACTTGTTACTAACAGTTATATCCAACCAGAGGAAACAATTCAATACGGTTATGGATTTGATAAACAGGAAAAGGTTTGTAATAAAACAAGTGTTAAGTAGTAGAAATCTCAGAGCTATTCATCACTGTATATAACTTGCGGATATCCTGATATGAACAATCCCTTCCTGAAGCCAGCCTGTTCCCTTGGTTGACAAAAGTCCAGTGTTGCCCTTATTCTATTGGAGATTATTTTGGCGAATATTTTATATTATACCGGAAGTAAGCTAAAGGGTCTATAGTTTTCATTTCTTTAACGTCTTCCTTTCTGCGGATTAGCATAATGTATGCATCATCCAGTTTTCCGGGACCGTTGCCGTCGATAGACACTTTATATAAAGAACCACCAGTTTTCCAAGCATTATGTCTCTTCCATCACATTCATCATCATCATCAGCCTGGTTACGTCCACTGTAGGGAAACGGCCTCTCCCATACTTCTCCAACTACCCCGGTCATGTGCTAATTGTGGCCATGTTGTCCCTGCAAACGTCTTAATCTCATCCGCCCACCTAACTTTCTGCCGCCCCCTGCTACGCTTCCCTTCCCTTGGAATCTAGTCCGTAACCCTTAATGACAATCGGTTATCTTCCCTCCGTATTTCATGTCCTGCCCATGCCCGTCTTTTTTCTTGATTTCAACTAAGATGTCATAAACTCGCGTCTGTTCCCTCACCAAATCTTTCTTCTCTTATTCCTTAACGTTACGCCCATCATTCTTCTTTCCATAGCTCGTTGCGTCGTCCTGAATTTAAGTAGAACCCTTATTGTAAACCTCCAGGTTTCTGCCCTGTAGGTGAGTACTGCTAAGACACAGCTTTTATATACTTTTCTCTTGGGCGATAATGCCAACCTGCTGTTATTGATCTCAGAATGCCTGCGAAACGCACCGCCCCAAGAAGCAAGTCACCAGGGATCCTACTGGCATGCAGCACCCCACAAAATAATCAGGTGAGCTGGGGGCAAGTCGCATCTCCCACTGCCAATGCTAAGAATACACCTACACCAATCACACAAAACCCAGAGTACAAGAAAATAGTAGAAGAAAACAAAATACTTCGAAACAGTTTAGCCGAGCTACGAACCGAGTTTGAAGCTTTTAAGCGCACGGCAAACAACAGCACATCACAGCAACCCATACAAATTGCGGACCACACTTCCAAATCACCACCACAAACATCACTGCAACAAAGTACCGCCTCCAGCACTCATTCGTTAACGCTGGAACAGTTAGCACAAAACATGCAACTAATGTTCGCAGAGCTACACAAACTCAAACGAATGGTAGAGGATGTGCAAACTAAAGCCGCAGCCGTCCCCCGAAAGAGGGTCAGTCAAAGTCCGGAAGCTCCTACCAGGACACCGAAAGCTATAGAGCACACTGATAGCGACAGTAATATCCATGGATAATATGGCAAACAACACAAAGACCGGACACATTGAAATCTGGCAATGGAATTGCTGCACGCTACGCACTAAATTGGCTAATTTCACGCACTACATAGAATCGGCGCCAATCCCTCCCGACGTTATCTGTATTCAGGAAATAGGGAAACAAAATCAAAAACTCAAAGGGTACGAGCTTTATGCTCACCCTGACTACCCTCAAGTAGCCACCTTTGCCAAGAAGGATGTCGCGATTAGCGTAAATTATTTTTTCGGGGAACCTATTCAGCACCAGATAATCACGATTTGGCCGCAGAAAAGGGGCAAACCTAAAACAATTATTGTCAACGTTTATAGTTCTCCCAGAGAAAAACAGGCGGATTTTGAAAACGTGGTGGCCACCGCGGTGCGACTCGCTCAAGGTAGGGACAAATTAATATTGTTAGGTGACTTTAACGCTCAACACTCAAACTGGGGCTACAGTAGAGTCAATCCCAAGGGCATATTGTTAGCAGACGTTGTAGAGCGCTACGGACTTTTCCAGCTAACTCAACCGGATCTCCCAACGCGAATCGGGAACAGCGTGTCCCAGGACACTTCCCCCGGCCTCACGTTCACCAACAACGAAAGTGAGACGCGATGGACGAACCTAGGTGAAAACCTCGGAAGTGATCACTATCTTAAGCATATCGGTTAATGCAGCCAGGATTCGAAGAGCTATTGGCAAGGCAAGGCTATCCGACTGGACCAAATTTCGTGAAAAACAGAAAACAATCGGCAGCATAACAGAAGTAAGAGAATGGGCCGAGCAGATCCGAGTTATTCACTCAAGGGTCACCAAAACAATTGAAACGACAACAGAGGCTCCAGCCGTGGATCGTCACCTGTTGCATCTCTGGGAAGCCCGGAGAGGCCTCACAAAAAGGTGGAAAAGGCAGAAGCTTAATCGTAAACTCAGGATACTGATAGCTGAGCTAGCGCAGGAAGCTAACAAATACGCACAAAAGTTAAGCGACAGCAATTGGCGTCAGTTCAGCGACTCGCTTCGGGGCACGTTGACTACAAAGAAAACATGGCGCATTCTTCGAAGTATGATTGACCCGGGAGGAACAAAAACAGTCGCGAATCGCACACTTAAGCTGCTTGAAAACGACTTTGAAGGTCGGGAAGCTGACATGATAGACAAAATTAAAGAGATATACGTAGGAACTGTACTGACCGGGCAATCCACCAAACCCGTTTATGAAGGTCAGGACCAGCCAGAACTGGACGCCCCCATAACCTTTGAAGAGGTTTACGCAGCGGCACACTCCTTCAAGAAAAACACGACCCCAGGGGTAGATCAGGTCACGAACGCAATGATCAGGTCACGAACGCAAAACACGACCCCAGGGATTTGGAGCCGGCACGCTGGCTGACGCGCAGCTAACACTACTGTTGGTTATGCAGGTCCTTATTGCAATCGGATCAGCGATCCTGCTCGGTGTGGATGGCGACCGGGCACTGCTCCCACTCTCGCCGAAACCGTCTTCATCAAGCGAAATCGGATGGACCACGACGACAAACAACTTTAACAGCGGATTGCCAGTTATCACCGGCTTACATCACCGTTTGAAAGAGCCGCTCGTCGACGATGAACTACCAGTCCCTGTTGAGCATCGAGGACCACGTGAGACCAACCGAACCTACTTAACCGCGCAGCATTTTGGCTTCGTGGGATTTGGAGCCGGCACGCTGGCTGACGCGCAGCTAACACTACTGTTGGTTATGCAGGTTAGTACTTACTATCCAATGCAACTTCATGGTCCGCTATGTGCGTTGCCGGCTCCTCCCACGATAATTGCTACTGCGCACCGTCGCAGACGAATGTGCGCGCGAGTGTCTTGCCGAAATTTCCGCCTCTTTGTGAATAGAGTGTTGTACTTGATTCTTCTTTTGTTGCTATCGGGCGATGTCGAGCTTAATCCTGGACCTCTCACCGAAGCAGCAATGGAGGTACTTAAAAGTTTACAGGCTGGTCAGGCAGCAATCATGAGCAAGCTAGATACCATCGATACCAAGTTAGCCAAACACGAGGCTATGCTGGCGGAGGTAAACAGTAGGCTTGGTGTAACTGAGGAACGGGTTGGAACGGTAAATAAATTAGTGTCGGATCAAGGAAATGCAATAAGATCACTTGAACAACAAGTATCTGCCGTGCGAAAGAAAAACGTCGATCTTGAAAACAGAAGTCGCAGGCTTAATCTTGTCTTCTATGGAATAGATGACGGAAACCATTCTGAAACGTGGATTCAATCAGAAAACTTGGTTAAAGATATTTGCAAAACTAACCTGGGGATCGAACTGAATTCGATACAAAGGGCACACCGAGTAGGTCGTTACAGCGATAGGTTCAAAAGGCCAGTCCTAGTAAATTTTTCTTCATATAAGGAAAAACAGGACGTCTTGTCAAATGCCAATAAGTTCAAGGGGTCACCCTACAGTGTGGATCAGGATTATTCATCCGATACCCGAGAAATACGGAAGCATCTGTGGGAATACGCAAAAGTTAAAAAAGCGGACAGCAATAACAAGGTAAAGCTAAACTTCGACAAACTTATTATTAACGGAAAGACCTTCACGTGGGACAAAGAAAAAAAAGAAGTTGTTCCATTCAGGGAACGATGACGCAATAGAAAGGAAATGAAACAAGTGTGGCGTAACCTCGTTGCCGTTGTAGTAAACTGTAGGAGTATAATAAACAAAGTCGATGAATTCGCTGGTCTGATAGAGTCTGTCAAGGCTGATATCGTTTTTGGCACAGAATCGTGGCTGAACCCGTCTATCGCGGATAGTGAAGTATTCCCTAAAGAATTCATTGCTTATCGGAAGGACAGGCCCCGCCTCGGTGGAGGGGTGTTTTTGTTAATTCACTCTTCTCTTAAATCATTTATGCTAGATCTTGATACCTACGATGTTGAATCAATTGGTGCTCAGTCACCCTACCTGATAACTCCTCATACGCTGTTGGATCATTCTACAGACCACCGAACTCAAATTTAAAACTGTTGCAATCTTTGTTTGACATCGTTTCGGAGGCATCCCGGCAGCCTATTTTGCTTGCGGGTGATTTTAACTTACCTAACTTGGAATGGCTAGAAGGTGATTGTGTATGCAAAGTTGACAGCTGTATTAACCTAGATATGAAAAACATTGTAAACACCTTCGGACTGTTACAGTATGTCAATGCTCCAACTCGGAATAGTAACATTCTGGACCTTTTGTTCTGCAGTTCACCTACCCTTATTAGCTCGGTTTATATAATACCAGGAATGAGTGACCATCACGCCGTCATTGCAAACATTAAAACAGATATTAACCGATCAACGTCACCCACTTCAAGGAGAGTTTTTTTCTTCGAAAAAGGTGATTATCCTAGTATCTCCCAGGAGCTCCTCGATTACTTGCCGGTTTTTGAATGTCTTGCTGAGGATTACGACATCCATGATTTATGGCGGGTATTTAAAGATAAACTGCTTGAGCTTACGGACAAGTATGTTCCAAGCATAGACTCCACCAGACTCAAGAAACGTAAGAAACCCTGGGTGAATTCGCGTATTCTCAGAATAATTAAAAAAAGAAAGAGAGCATTTAATAGATACAAAAAAACTAAAAGTATGAATCACATAAAAAAGTTATCTGAAGTAACACAGGAATATAAGTTTGCTATAAAAACTACGAAGGAAGAGTACTTTAAGACACTCAACGACAGAATGAAAACTAACCCTAAACGTTTTTGGAGGTTTTTAAAAGGATGCGGATCAGATTTTGTAGGAATAAATGAAATTGTTTGTAATCAACAAATAATTGCAGACGATATTGAAAAGGCAACGTGTTTGAATACATATTTTCAATCTGTCTTCCTACCTAAATGCAATCATAGCTCTACACCACAAGCAAGCAGACTTCCTTTAATGGAACAAGTTGAATTAAGCGTTAGAGGCATCGAGGCACTCCTAAAGGTCATAGATGAAACCAAAGCAAACGGTCCGGATGGTATATCTCCACGTATACTAAAGCGGTGTGCTGCACTTATCTCGATGTACCTTTATTTAATCTATGTGAAATCGCTATCCACAGGACTCTTACCTAATGATTGGAAAACCGCTCAAGTTGTACCTATTCATAAAGGGGGTTCGAAAAGAGATGTCGCAAATTACAGGCCTATCTCACTAACATCCATCTCGTGCAAGATCATTGAGCATATTATATATGCTGAGATAATGCGTCATATAACAAATAATAATATACTGATCAAAGAACAACATGGGTTTCGGAAAGGTCTATCTTGCACAACACAATTAATTGAATTTTATCATGAATTGGCACTCGATGTTGACGAGGGAGGACAAACAGATTGTGTCTTTTTAGACTTTCGCAAGGCTTTCGACACAGTGTCACATCCACTTCTTCTTAATAAACTTAAAATGTTAAATATTCACTCAAGCGTACTCGCTTGGATTGAAAATTATTTGTCTCAGCGCCGACAATGTGTTGTTTTGAACGGCAAAAGCTCGGCATACGCTGATGTGACGTCAGGAGTCCCACAGGGCTCAGTCTTAGGGCCACTTTTGTTTTTACTTTATATAAATGATATCTCTGTTGGTATTTCTTCATGTATACGGTTGTTTGCCGACGATTGTGTTGTTGATAGGAAAATTAAGAGTGAACAAGATGCTGCCATGTTACAATCTGACTTAGAATGTATTAATACTTGGTGTTCCACTTGGAAGATGAATTTGAATTTAAAAAAGTGTGTTCATGTATCTTTTACAAGAAAGAAGAAACGGATTGTAAATCTTTACCAGATAAATAATACCCTGATAAAAAACGAACCTATATACAAGTATCTAGGTGTGACGCTATCATCCGACTGCTCATGGTCTGCTCATGTGGATGACGTCATTGTAAAAGCTGGTAGGGCACTCAATTTTATTCAGAGGAACTTGAAATGTTCACAGCCGAACCTAAAGAAAACTGCTTACCTAACATGTGTTAGACCAATCTTGGAATACGCCTGTGCCGTTTGGGACCCCGCGCAAAAGAACTTGATTGATAAGCTGGAAAGAATTCAAAACCGAGCTGCTAGGTTCGTCCTGGGGCGGTATGGGCGGAGAGAAAGTTGTACTAAAATGAAACTTGAATTGAATTGGGAACTGCTTTCCTCTAGACGGAAAAAGTTGAGACTGAAGTTTTTATACCTCATATTTAATAATAAGACTGGAATTAGCAGTAAAAGCTACTTGAAAGAACCACATTATATTTCTAGGCGTAATGACCATTCACTTAAAATCCGCGAATACCGTGCCAGGACGTACTTGTTTGCGGATTCCTTTTTTGTCAGAACTATTGTGGAGTGGAATCAGCTGTGTGAAGAGCAAGTGTGCTGTACGAATGAAGATTTGTTTTTTTCCCTGCTGTAACCCCCCTGCTATAACGCCTTCGGGCAATGCGGGGTAATTCTTGAATAAAGAATAAAGAAAAAAAATTCGCAATCTAAGTGACGACACGCTAAAGAGCTTGACCAAATTCTTTAACGACACGGTCTGGACGGAGGACGGCGTCCTTCCAAAAGAATGGAAGGAAGTAAAAATTATTCTTATTCCAAAACCAGGTAAGCCTCGTAACATCAACAACCTTCGACCCATCTCCCTAACATCGTGCGCGGAGAAACTCTTTGAAAAGGTTGTGCAGGTCCGGCTCTCGAACCACATAGAGCTAAACAACATGTTCCCCTCCAACATGTTCGGTTTCCGACCCCACGTGTCAGCGCAGGACGTTTTTCTACTACTAAAGCACGAGGTCCTGCACCCGAACAGAGGGTCGGAAGATAAATTTGTACTGCCATTGTACATCAAAAAGGCCTTCGACAGCATCTCCGACCACGCTATTCTGGAGGGACTGGAAGCGGTGAACTGCGGAACGCGAATTTATAACTACGTGCGCTCGTTCCTCAGCCACCGCACGGCCACAATCGGATTAGGCTCCACGAGGTCCGACACCTTCAACTGTCCCGACAGAGGTACCCCTCAGGGAGCTATACCCTCTCCACTGCTATTCAATGTAGGGATGAGAAAGCTAGCCCTGGAGCTAGATAAACACCCGAATCTCGGTTGTGCGATATATGCCGCTGATATCACGTTCTGGGCTCACCAGGGGTCCTACGGGGACAAGCAAGAAACCCTTCAAAAGGCCATAGACGCAGTCGTGGAATACGCGAGGGCGGCGGACATGGCATGCGCACCCGAAAAATCGGAATTCATTCGGGTGCGTGCGAAGTACGCAAGAAAGAAGGACTGGGTGCCGCTCACTCTGACTCTCGACGGGGTGCCAATTCGTGAAGTGGAGACACTCAGAATATTGGGGATGTGGATACAGCAGAATGCTGGAACATCTCACACCCTACAAAAACTAAAGGCGGTCACAGGAAACGTGGCCAGAATGATAAGCAGAGTGGCAAGAAGCAGAGACGGCCTAACTGAGGGAGAGACCATCAGCCTGGTTCACGCATTCGTAATTAGCCGACTCACATACGCCCTTCCGTATCAGGCCTTGACAAACCAAGAGATCAAACAGGCAAACGCAATAATAAGAAAAGCCTTCAAAGCCGCCCTTGGTCTTCCCGAATGCACTAGCACAGAGAGATTCGAGGGACTGGGCCTGCACAATATTTTTGACGAGTACGCAGTCGCGACGTTATATGCCCAGAAAGAAAGACTTTGTTCTTCAACTCAGGGCAGGGAAGTATTGGCGAGGTTAGGCTTTCCCCTGAGACCCCAGTATTGCGGAGAGGAAACGGCACAGATAGACCGCAATGTTCGATCGCACATCGCGGTGGCCCCAATTCCCAAAAACATGCACCCCAAGTACCATCCCGGACGACGCAGAGCAAGGGCAAAGACCCTTCACAAACGTTTCGGCATGGGACTGGGGGTGTATTATACGGAAGCCAGTCGAGCCAGCTCAGACACTTTCAGCATAGTCTCTACATGCAACAACAACATAACAACGGCATCCTTCAAAACCTCCTCGGCATGCGTGGCAGAGGCTGCAGCCATCGTCTTGGCCATTCAGGATGCCGAGCGCCAAACCAATTCGGCTGTCATATTAACCGACTCACAGGCGGCTTGCCGCCTGTTTTTACAAGGAACGGCACCCAAATCAATAATCAAAATTTTAGGCACTCAACTAGAGGGGCACCACACTATCGCCTGGTGTCCGGCACACGAGCGACTGGCAGGAAACGCTAGGGCAGACCGTATTGCTCGAGGTTTGAACGTCCTAGCAACGGTATGGCCTAGCGACGTCCTTCCACCGAATTCTCGTGACATCCTCCTACAGCAAAGGCAGGAGCGGAGTCGTTTTGGACATCCTCACTCCGATTTAAACAGCGAACAGGAGAGGGACTGGCGTCGTATTCAGACGAATACATACCTGAACCTGCACCACCTACACAGAATACACCCCACGAGGTTCACTGACGAGTGCCCGTGGTGCACAGACACACCCACACTAAAACACTTCACATGGGAGTGCCCCAGGAGGCCTCCGCACATAGACAGTCCCATATTACACCAACATCCACTAATGAGGAATAGGCAGTGGGAGGCATGGCTTGCGGACGAGGGTCGGGAGACCCAGTTGGCTCTTCTGGACCAAGCCCAGCGAGCCGCTCGTGCCAGTGGGGCCCTGGAATAGGGGCTCCAACCATCGTGCCTTATTTTATTTACATTGAATAAAGTTTTTACTCTCTCTCCCTCTCATGATACGGATCTGCGGTCACTACCTGCCCTAAGTAGATGTATTCCCTTACCACTTCAAGTGCCTCGCTACCTATCGTAAACTGCTGTTCTCTTCCAAGACTGTTAAACATTAGTTTTCTGCAGATTAATTTTTAGACCCACCCTTCTGCTTTGCCTCGCCAGGTGAGTGAGCATACATTACAATTGGTCCCCTGAGTTTAAGCAATGCAATATCATCAGCAAATCGCAAGTTACTAAGGTATTCTCCATTAACTCTTATCCCCAATTCTTCCCAATCCAGGTCTCTGAATACCTCCTGTAAACACGCTGTAAAGATGCTATATCTTTGAATAAATCGACTGTTATTCTATCTTCTCCTGCCGCTCTGCCTCGTTTCATGACTTGCAAGGCCCTTCTGACCTCATCGCTAGTTATAGGAATTTCTGTATTTTGTTCATTACTTTATTCTAATAGAGGTATACCGATTCCTCTGGGGACTGTACAGGTCAGTATAGAATTCTTCCGATACCTTTACTACACATTCGACATTGCTGATGACATTGTCCTGCCTATCTTTCAGTGCAAACATCTTGGTTTGTCCTATACCAAGTTTCCTTTTCACTGATTCCAGGCTGCGTCCATTTTTCACGGCTTCTTCAGTCTTTCTCACGTTATAATTTCGAATATGACTTATTTTCGCCTTGTTGATCAGTTTTCACAGTTCCGTGAATTCTATCTAATCTGTTGAGTGGGACACTTTCATTTTTGTCGTTTCTTTATTAGGTCCTTTGTTACTTAAGACAGCTTGCTTACTGGTTGCCTTGGTGCCTTGCCTCCGACTTCAATTGCTGCCTCTGAAGCCAGCCTAGTTACGTTTTAATTCATTACCTCCATGTCATCTTCATCTCTCTGTTCTAAGGCTGCATATTTGTTTGCAAGTACCAGCCAGACTTTACGCTTTTACCCTTACTGCCTCTAGGTTGACCTTTTTATTGTTGACCAATTTTGCCCTTTCTCTGTTCAGATTGAGGTGAATCCTGGCCCTCACTAACCTATGATCACTGCACTTTACCCTATCTATCACATCTACATCCTGCACTATGCTGGGATCAACAGAAAGTATGAAATCAAGTTCATTTCTTGTTTCACCTTTAGGGCTTTTCCAGGTCCACTTTCTGTTGCTACGCTTCCTGAAGAAGGTGTTCATTATTCGAAGCTTATTCGTTCCTGCGAATTCCACCAGCAAATCTCCTCTAACGTTCCTAGAATCGACGCCTACTGCTTTTCCCCCACTTTCGCATTGAAGTCGCCTATTACTACAGTATACAAAGTTTCCACTTTTTTCATCGCTAATTCAACATCTTCATAAAACTGATCTACTTCATCATCCTCGTGACTGGATGTTGGAGCATAAGCTTGTTTTACCTTTAATGTATACCGCCTATTATGTTTGATTACGACTGCAGCTACCCTCTCATTAATGCTGTAGAGTTCGTCAATGTTGGCCACTATGTCCTTATGGATTATGAATTCTACCCTGCATTGCTGCTTATCTGGGAGATTTCTATAGCAGAGGACATGGCCGTTATTCCGCATTGTGTAAGCCTCACCAGTTCTTCTAATCTCACTAAGGGCGATGATATCCCAAACAATGTCTGATAGTTCCTCAAAGAGTCCTGCTAAGCTAGTCTCACTCGACAGAGTTCGGCTGTTAAAGGTTGACAGGGTCAGTTTACATTGGCGGCCTGTGCGGACCCAGATATCTTTAGCACCCTCTGCTGCGTTACAGGTCTGACCGCCGCCTTGGTCAGTTGGCCAGGTGGTCCGCAGCTGCTGGGGACTGAGGGCCATGGGTTTATTGTAGGAATCATTAGGCAGGTAGTGGCCAAATACTGCACCAGGGAGGCCAATCCCTGTTTTTGTGAGGGAGTGTGCTTGTTGAAGCTTAGTGGGCCTTCCTAATCTGGTTGTACCTGGATTAGTATAGCCCCACTCGCTTTCGGCATCTTTTTTCGGTGTCAGGCGTCACTGCAAGCCTGCAGATGTGCTGCACTGGATGAAGTGATATTCAAGCTCACCATCGTCAGATTAAAAAAAGCACTTATGGAAGGATTCGGACTTTCGATTATGGCAGCCTAGCATTCAACATAGCTCAGTGAGATAATCCCGTAGGCTGTGAGGCTACCTTATAGCCGACAAGTACAGCCCAGGGGGCCCTACGTGCCTGAAAACTTGTTTTATTTATCGGCGATAGATGAGTAACTCAATACAGAACGATTTGTAAACGGTTCTGACTTTGTAGTTCCGGAATCTGACGTGCACAGGCGGCCGCGAACTCGTCTGGGCAAACCGCAGAGGCGCAACGATCGCCTTTGACAGTTGCGAATACATCCTCGTGATCTACAGGAGTACACACGGAAACCCCCGAAAACGAATATAGGTGCAAATGTAGAAGAAGTAAATGAACGCAAACTACAACCTTCTTTCACTTGATGAAAATCTGTATACAAAATTTGCAACTGTTTTCGTTACGCTATTATTTTTCTTATTGTTTGTGTAATACTGGAAACCTTCAATACAAAAGTCGGGAAAAAGCAGGCTGGTGAACAAGCAATTGGCAACTACGGCGTCGATTCTAGGAACGCTAGAGGAGAGATGCTGGAAGAATTTGGAGAAAGGAATAAGCTTCGAATAATCAATACCTTTTTCAGGAAGCGTAGCAACAGAAAGTGGACCTGGAAGAGCCGTAATGGTGAAACAAGAAATGGAATTGACTTCATACTTTCTGCCTATCCCAGCGTAGTGCAGAATGTAGAAGTGATAGGTGGGGTAAAGTGTAGTGATCATAGCTTAGTGAGGGCTAGGATTTGACTCAATTTAAGAGAGAAAGAGTAAAATTGGTCAAGAAGAAACAGCTCAACCTAGAAACAATAAGTGTAAAAGCAGACAAATACAAGCTGGCTCATGCGAACAAATATGCAGCCTTAGAACAGAACAGATAGATGATGATGACATAGAGGTAATGAATGAAACCATAACTAGGCTGGCTTCAGAGGCAGCAATCGAAGTGGGAGGCAAGGCACCAAGGGAACCAGTAGGCAAGTTTCTCCCAAGTGCCAAAGGGCCTAATAAAGAAATGACGATGAACGAAAGTGTCCAACTCAAGTGATAATATAGAATTCGTGGAACTGTAAAAACAGATCAAGACGAAAATATGTGATATTCGAAACTATAACACGAGAAAGACTGAAGAAGCTGTAAAAAATGGACGCGGCCTGAAATCAGTGAGAAGTAAACTTGGCATACGACAAACCAAGATGTATTCACAGGAAGATAAACAGGTTAATAGCATCAGCAATCTCGAAGGTATAGTAAAAGCAATGGAAGAATTCTGTAGTGAGCTGTACAGAGAAGTCAGGATACCTACATTAGAAACAGAAATGAACTGGACACAGAAACTCCTCCTATAACTAGCGATCAGGTCAGAAGCACATTGCAAGACACGAAACAAGGAAGAGCGTCAGGAGAAGATGAAATAACATTACATTTAATCAAAGATGGAGGAGACATAATGCTTGCAAAACTGGCGGCTCTTTACACGAAGTGTCTATCGACTGAAAGGGTCCCAGAAAACTGGAAGAATGCAAACATTATACTGATATTCAAAAATCGAGACGTTAAATAAATGAAAAATTATAGGCTCCTTAGCTTACTCCCCGTATTATATAAAATATTCACCAAAATAATCTCCAATAGAATAAGGGGAACACTGGACTTTAGTCAACCAAGGAAACAGGCTGGCTTCAGGAAAGGATACCTTACAATGGATCACATCCATGTCATTAATCAGGTAATCGAGAAATCCGCAGAGTACAATGAGCGTCTCGATATGGCTTTCATAGATTACGAAAATACATTTGATTCAGTAGAGATACGAGCAGTCATAGAGGCATTGCGTAATCAAGGAGGACAGACCGCTTAGGAAAATACCTTGAAAAGTATCTACGGACATTCCAGAGCTACATTAATTCTACTCAAGAAAAGTAGGAAGAGACCTATAAAGAAAGGGGTCAGGTAAGGAAACACAATCTCTCCAATACTACTCACTGCGTGCTTGGTAGAAGTAAAGATCGACGACGAATAACTCAGGAACCTGCGGTTTGCCGGTGACATTGTTGTACTCAGGAACACTGCAGACGAGTTACAACAGAGTTAGGACCTTAAAAGAGATAGTGTAAGCGTGGGGTTGACGAATAAAACGGGGGGGGGGGGGGGGGGGTTGAAGGCAAAGATAATCACGAATAGCCGGGTAAGGTAACAAGAGTCCAGGATCGCCAGTCAGCCTATAGAGTCCGTGAAGGAGCACGTTCACCTAGGTTAACTAATCACAGGAAACCCTTATCATGAGAAGGAAATTCACAGAAGAACAAAACTGGGTTGGATCGCATAAGGCTGACATTGTCAGCTCCTGACTAGACGCTTTCCATTATAACTGAAAAGGAAGTTGTGGAATCAGTGCATTTTACTAGTGCTGAAATATGGGGCAGAGACTTGGAGATCGACAAACAAGCTTCGGACCATTTTAAGGACCGGGCAAAGAGCGATGGAACGAAGAATGTTAGGCATAACGTTAAGAGACAGAAAGAGAACGGTTTGGAGCAGAGAGCGAGCTGGTGTAGCCGATATTATGATGGACATTAAGAGAAAAAATATGGATCTGGTAAGGTCATCTGACGCGCAGGTTAGACAACGGTTAGACCATTAGGGTTAGAGAATAGGTACCAAGAGAAAGGAAACGGTGTTAAAGACGGCAGAAGACGAGGTGGAGTGACGAAATGAGGAAATTCGCGGATGCTGGTTGGAATCGGTTGGCGCAGGACAAGAGTAATTGGTGAACGCAGGGAGAGGCCTTCCTCCTGCAGTGGACATAAAGTAAGCTTGTGAAGATGATGATCTTTATCCGCATCGCAATGTCAAGCAGACTCCTCTTCACTTGCATGCTGCCGGTCAAGTTTCACTCTGCGCCCACTTTCATTGTCCCATCCAAACGCCTCATTATCAATGAAAGCCATATCCTGCAGGAGCCGTGCCTTTACCCTTATTTACCTTTCCATTTCTTGCTCGCCCATAGGTCCCTGGGTTTTCGTAACGTTGCTTGTGAGTAATCATTCGATAAAAAAATCTTCGTTCCCTACAGCTTCTTGCAATTCATAAGTACGGCCATCTTTCCATTATAGTAAAGAAATCTTATTACAACTGCTCGCGTTTTGTTCCTGTTTTTTTGCCGAGTCTGTGGAATCTTTCTACAGAGGCACCCTTCACATCTAGTCGCTGTGTCGGCGTTGTCGGTCCTCCAAATGAGTAATTCTTTGTTGCTACTAAATCGTTAATTTCATCTCGTGCGCCATTTGTTGACGTTCCTTTCTACTTTCCTGCACGTTCTTTAGGGCAGCTCCTTGATTTCTAACTTGAGAGTACCTAGTTTATCAGGAAACGCGGATTGGTGTGCTATAATTTCGCTCGCATCTTTTATAAGCTCATTTTAGCTTCTGAATAATTGTTTAAGCATTTCCGCGACTGCGCTTTCAAGGCATTTATTTGTTTAAGTGAGGACATTTGGTGGTCATTCTATTTAACACTGAGTAATTTTGTAAACAATATGCGCGGAAGCCTGGACACTTAGAAGGGTATTAAACAAAGCAGGGCCTAAAAATGTGTCCGCTGTCTTATTTTGTCGCGTTGTGCCTACCTAATGGTTAGGGATGTAGGCATGGAAAGGATAGAAAGGTTTGCGTTATGAAAGGAATTCATCTTTGACCTTTATTTGTTACCATGAGGATATTTAGCTATCGTTAATTTTATCACTGAGTAATTTCCTGGAAATTTGCCCGGCACCATGGACACTTCGAAGGGTAGTGGCAGTGCTTAGAAGTGCGTTGCCTTCAACCTCAACGGGGTCTACTGGGGACGGTGTACCTGGTAGGTGGCAACTGTCATATCTAAGTGCTTAAGTGCAGTTTCCTCGAGTGAGACATAATGAAACAGTAGTCTTTTGTCATTTTTGTTGCCTAGTATGTTTAAGGCGTATCTTCTCTCCTTTGTGCAATTGCCTAGTATTTCGACTCCTTGTGATATAGCCGGACTCTGTGGGAATAATTTCTCTTGACAGGCGACAACTTTCACCGCCTAGTGGCGCCGCGAAGGCTCACCTTTCTGAATGCGCGCAATGCCGCCAGACATCCAACGATGCACTCGCGGCACTGGCCATGGCATGCCAGGTAGCCTCCGGGGTTCCATTTGCACTGGGCAGCACCACAGCGCTCGCGTGCTTGCTATCGGTATCATTGCCTCGCCTTTCGAGCGAAACTAATGATGGACTGGACCATTATGAAGTGGTATTTGCGAATGTGCAGCGAAGCTGCCACTGGTTCCTACAGTACACGTTTCCCTTTCGTGTTCTGACCAATTACTTCAGACAAGGGATGAACCAATTTATGAACTCGATCCTGGCTGCCCACACGAAAGACATATTCGTATTGAGGTCCCACTGAACAGAGCATATATGAATTGATCTCTTCTCAGGTAATTCTGCTTCCAAACGTGCCTGTCGAATTGGTTTCTTTGAACGTAACCCCTTCCCCTGCGATTTACACAAACAAACGGCATCAAGTTGGTGGAGTCACCGAATACACACCGAAAAAAAGAAGTGGCTGGTCCCGGAAGGGAGCAAAATGTTCAGATTAGGCGCCTATATAGTAGCAAAGTACAGCATTGGGAGAATTAATGAGTTGGACTAGCCACGCTAATGATAGTCATGGGAGAGCAACTCACCGGCCATGCCGGTTTTGAGGAAGAAGCTTCCCGAGTGGCGGCCCTTGAGGAAGCGGTAGTGGGGCAGCACGTGGTGCTCCTCTTCGTCCGGCTCGTCTTTGCTCGTCTCAGCCCATGGGTACTGCTCGTTGATGACACACTCGGTAGTAAACGAGAAACGGTCAGCCAGGTCCTCGTACTCCTTCAGTTTTTTCTTGATACGCGCTAGGATATGGAGCTTGTAGCGCGTCAGGTCCACGTGCAGCACAACCAGCCACGTGATGCCCACAAGGCACATCACGATGCCGTACACCTAAGTGGAAAGTACAAAAAGTCATCAACCAACAACAGGCCGATTCTCGAGCCGTTTGCTTTATTTAATTTATATGAACTCCAATTTATTTATGCTGCACAGCTATATAGGCGATCAATGCGCTTGAATGACCTCATGACCTCTTGAATAAAAATGTTACCCCTCAGTAGCAGTAAAGGCAGAAAGCAAGTAAAAAAGTAGTCGACCTCAAGACATATCATCAAGTGTCAACAGACAAAATGGAGCACGTATTAAAGCGTCATGACACAAAAGCTCAAGAAAGGTGGTAATCATAAATGCGCTTTGCAGCGAACAGATCGTGTAACTGAATGCTGATGGCGTTCCCAGTCTGCTTCATGCCTCCGTCCATCGATGGCGTTGTGTGAGGCTATTCTAGTTCACTATATGTCAGGGCGAAATACTTAGCGAGTGGCAGCCGTGCAAAATGTTTATATACTGGTCAATGGTGGCTCACTACAGTGCACTTATCAACGTATGCCACGGTCCGAGCTGTAATGTCAAGTATCTAGTTCCATCCCGAGTTATAAATATAGCTGTAACACAAGCTCCTTATGGAGCAAGGCGTGAGACCTCGCTAGTTGGTAATAGATGACAATGTGCTCAGCGACACTGCCAACAAAGAACGGAAAGGAACGTTTGAGACAAGCCTTGATTTCCAACTGAACTTTAGTACCGTAAAACACATACATTGGCCTAGCACGCGTGATCACAACCTAGAAGTGCCGATGCATGATGCCGAAACTCAGTGATGTCTCAATGCGTTGAGATGCAGCAACGCAAATTAATACGGCGCGCAACCTACTGCGCATTCCACGTATACAAAAAAAGTTTCTTTTCGAACAATGCGACCCAGGAATAGCCGCGGCTTCAATGATCGTCCTGGTGTTATCACTTGCCTGAAACAATATAGAGCAAGCACGCTGATTATAATCTAAAGCAACAAATAACCACTCTCTCCTTTCCGTACTTCGATACTATGTTCCCGTAATATCACATTCCGCTATACTGCCCTATGCGTACCTCAATCCACAGGAGACGACAATCTCGCATACCACTACCAATGAGTAGTCAGTGTGTTTACGATAATACGGTTAATGTGGAAGCTAGCGGTTCCCTCCGTTGTTCCTTCCCGCCTTTTGTCCGTAGTTGGGCTGTGCACATTATTTTTGCACACCTAGGCAAGCTCCTTACTGAGCTTCTCACACAGGCTTCTGCTGCATGTAGGCTCGTCACTCCTTTTGTGCCACAGGGTAAGCGGGAAACCTAATATAAAAGTGCGGATTTGCACACGAAAGTACTTTTATTCGCCACATATACGGGGTGTTTCAGATAAAAGTCAGGCCATACTTTAAAGAAATCTACGTGTGAGCTACAAAAAATGCAACCAACTTAGTACCGTTCGCTGTCCTCTTGAGCGACTCAAAAATATTTTTTACTATGAGTTTACGTAGTTACTTACCAAGAAATAATTAGTCAAATTCTAAAGTATTATTTTCACCGCGAAATCTGCAATGTTGTTGTTGTACAGTCTATTGAGAAATCTCAAAATAAAATTGTTTCGTGTTAATAGCTATAGTGGTTTCGAGCGCAAGAGTTTTAGAAAAAGTACCACGTCAATAGGCGCGGCAACATTAGCGCTCTCAAACGTGCCACGGAATAATGATCGATCCTGCAGGCCGACAGAACGCACAGATAACTAAAACGGATAGTACACAGCGGTTTTGGCGTCCGCTTTTGTCGAGCTATATTGTCCGCGATGGACATCCGACCGCACGGCAATTCTTGGAGCTTTTCTAGTGTTTTTGCTGCTGACAGGCAGCGTGAAGTGCGAAGAGCTTTTGGCTACTGTTGGCGATGTATCGTCTAGGACGGGTCTGGTCCATCGCCTATAATTTTTTCTTGCGGCCTATTCATGCCTTCGGTCTACGTGCGCGTCGATCCTTTCTTGGTGGAATGTCTGACGGCATCAGAGAGTTCAGCGGGTTTACGGGCCAGCGGGCGAGTGGAGACGTCTCTGCGCATGTGCGGTACGCTTGGGTGGCAAGCGCGTTTACGGAGCGGTGCGTTCGCTGGCTGGTATCCTGTGCCCAGCGCTGCACGTGCAGGGGACCAGCGTTTTCACGACACAAACATGGCGACCACCTGCACGAAGAGCGGCGTGTCGCCGGTGTCGTCTTCAAACGCGGCGCCGACTCGTGTGCAAGAGAAAAAGCCTCGGACGTGGTTCACAACTGAAGAGGACCTCTGTATCCTGCGAGAGGTTTCAGAAACAAGGCCGTTTGACGAAAATTTGAAGTGGATGACCGCGATCGAGAACCTGAAGCGTTCGCACTGATCTCTTCACAGTAACTCCAACCTTGTTCGACAGGTGGCGCAGCAAAGCAGTCGCCCTAAAGCCCCTTAAACTTCGTAAAGTAGCGCCACGCATTGAAGACTGCCGCCTCCTCCTCGCGCGCTCCGACCGAGGCCGACGCGGCATCGCTATTGGCTTAATGGCATCACGTGGGCCCTCGCGCCGGCTTTGTTTGTTTACTGTCGCGCTTCAGTGCCATTTTCACTTGAGAAACGTCCACGGAGTCCCGAGGAGCGCATGATGGCGCCGTTGCTGTTCCGTGTTGTTTTGGTTTGCGAACGCCTTCAACTAAGTTTGAGGCAAGTGCGACGCCGTTTCCCGGCATTTTCTGTCACCATAACCTGCTGCGCCTTCGTATTCTAAAATAGTTTTAGCAAAAACAGGAAGCTATTCTCTATACCGTCCAGTAAGCGCTACGGGTTAAGAAGAAAGACATGGATTCATCGAATTGGGACGAAGAACTTCAGACCAACATTATCCACACGACTACACGAGGTAGGTGCGAGTCTCTCACAGTATAGTATGTGTAAGTATAGTATGGGTATGTGTATAGTATACTACGTGGAACATCCTTTCTCCCGCAGGCGACTTTCTTTAGGACTAATAAAAATCGGGTCCTCAGTCAACCCCCTTTCTTCTTTTTTATTACATAACGACGGTCTCTAATCCAGCAACATTGATGCCTTCAGGTAGCATGTGTGGGTTTATTGACCGGTTGCCTTCACCCAAAACGATCACGTTCTCGTGACGCCTGCGGAAAAAAGGATATTCCACATCCGCCGCCAAGGTGTGTGAGTGGTGGCACTGGCTAACAGTCCCAGGGGTCTACTAGCAAACATAAATACCAAAGGAAGTGGATGGGGAAACAGCGCCCTGGTAGCTCAATTGGTAGAGCATCGCTTGCGAAATGCGAAGGTTGTGGGATCGTTCACCAGCTGTGGCAAGTAATTTTTTCATCCACTTTCATTTCCATAATTTATGGTTTCCTTATTTCGTTTATTAAACACAAGTAATTTCCACTCATATTCCTATGGCGGCCTGTGTCCGGACAGGCCGCCATTGGAATATGAACCTGGCAACGTTTAACGCTAGAACGTTATCTAGTGAGGCGAGCCTAGCAGTGCTATTGGAGGAATTAGAGGGCAGTAAATGGGATATAATAGGGCTCAGTGAAGTTAGGAGGCCAAAAGAAGCATATACAGTGCTAAAAAGCGGGCACGTCCTGTGCTACAGGGGCTTAGCAGAGAGACGAGAACTAGGAGTCGGATTCCTGATTAATAAGAACATAGCTGGTAACATACATGAATTCTATAGCATTAACGAGAGGGTGGCATGTCTTGTTGTGAAACTTAATAAGAGGTACAAAATTAAAGTTGTACAGGTCTACGCCCCTACATCTAGTCATGATGACCAGGAAGTCGAAAGCTTCTATGAAGACGTGGAATGGGCGATGGGTAAAGTCAAAACAAAATACAGTATACTGATGGGCGATTTCAATGCCAGGGTAGGCAAGAAGCAGGCCGGAGACAAGTCAGTGGGGGAATATGGCATAGGCTCTAGGAATAGCAGAGGAAAGTTATTAGTAGAGTTTGCAGAACAGAATAATATGCGGATAATGAATACCTTTTTTCCGCAAGCGGATTAGCCGAAAGTGGACGTGGAGGAGCCCGAATGGTGAGACTAGAAATGAAATCGACTTCATACTCTGCGCGAACCCTGGCATCATACAAGATGTAGACGTGCTCGGCAAGGTGCGCTGCAGTGACCATAGGATGGTAAGAACTCGAATTAGCCTTGACTTGAAGAGGGAACGGAAGAAACTGGCACATAAGAAGCCAATCAATGAGTTAGCGGTAAGAGGGAAACTAGAGGAATTCCGGATCAAGCTACAGAACAGGTATTCGGCTTTAACCCAGGAAGAGGACCATAGTGCTGAAGCAATGAACGACAAACTTATGGGCATCATTAAGGAGTGCGCAATAGAAGTCGGTGACAACGCCGTTAAACAGGAAACCAGTAAGCTATCGCAGGAGACGAAAGATCTGATCAAGAAACGCCAATGTATGAAAGCCTCTAACCCTACAGCTAGAATAGAACTGGCAGAACTTTCTAAGTTAATCAACAAGCATAAGACAGCGGACATAAGGAACTATAATATGGATAGAATTGAACAGGCTCTCAGGAACGGAGGAAGCCTAAAAGCAGTAAAGAAGAAACTAGGAATAGGCAAGAATCAGATGTGTGCGTTAAGAGACAAAGCCGGCAATATCGTTACTAATATGGATGAGATAGTTGAAGTGGCTGAAGAGTTTTATAGAGATTTGTACAGTACCAGTAACACCCACGACGATAAGGTGAGAGAGAATAGTCTAGAGGAACTTGAAATCCCACAAGTAACACCGGAAGAGGTAAAGAACCCCTTGGGAGCTATGCAAAGGGGGAAGGCAGCTGGGGAGGATCAGGTAACAGCAGATTTGTTGAAGGATGGTGGGAACACGGTCCTAGAAAGATTGGCCGCCCTATATACACAATGCCTCATGACCTCGAACGTACCTGAATCTTGGAAGAACGCTAACATAATCCTAATCCATAAGAAAGGGGACGCCAAAGACTTGAAAAATTATAGACCGATCAGCTTAGTGTCCGTTGCCTACAAAGTATTTACTAAGGTAATCGCAAATAGAATCAGGAATACCTTAGACTTCTGTCAACCAAAGGACCAGGCAGGATTCCGTAAAGGCTACTCAACAATAGACCATATTCACACTATCAATCAGGTGAGAGAAATGTGCGGAATATAACCAACCCTTATATATAGCCTTCATTGATTACGAAAAACATTTGATTCAGTCGAAACCTCAGCAGTCATGAAGGCACTACGGAATCAGGGTGTAGATGAGCCATATGTAAAGATGCTGGAAGGTATCTATAGCGGTTCCACAGCCACCGTAATCCTCCACAAAGAAAGCAACAAAATCCCAATAAAGAAAGGCGTCAGACAGGGAGATACGATATCTGCGATGCTATTCACAGCATGTTTACAGGAGGTATTCAGAGACCTGGAGTGGGAAGAATTGGGGATAAAAGTTGATGGAGAATACCTAAGCAACTTGCGATTCGCTGATGATATTGCCTTGCTTAGTAACTCAGGAGACCAATTGCAATGCATGCTCACTGACCTGGAGAGGCAAAGCAGAAGGGTGGGTCTGAAAATTAATCTACAGAAAACTGAAGTAATGTTTAACAGTCTCGGAAGAGAACAGCAGTTTACGATAGGTAGCGAGGCACTGGAAGTGGTAAGGGAATACATCTACTTAGGGCAGGTAGTGACCACGGATCCGGATCATGAGACTGAAATAACCAGAAGAATAAGAATGGGCTGGGGTGCGTTTGGCAGGCATTCTCAAATCATGAACAGCAGGTTGCCACTATCCCTCAAGAGGAAAGTGTATAACAGCTGTGTCTTACCAGTACTCACCTACGGGGCAGAAACCTGGAGGCTTACGAAAAGGGTTCTGATGAAATTGAGGAGGACTCAACGAGCTATGGAAAGAAGAATGATAGGTGTAACGTTAAGGGATAAGAAAAGAGCAGATTGGGTGAGGGAACAAACGCGGGTAAATGACATCTTAGTTGAAATCAAGAAAAAGAAATGGGCATGGGCCGGACATGTAATGAGGAGGGAAGATAACCGATGGTCATTAAGGGTTACGGACTGGATTCCAAGGGAAGGGAAGCGTAGTAGGGGGCAGCAGAAAGTTAGGTGGGCGGATGACATTAAGACGTTTGCAGGGACAACATGACCACAATTAGTACATGACCGGGGTAGTTGGAGAAGTATGGGAGAGGCCTTTGCCCTGCAGTGGGCGTAACTAGGCTGATGATGATGATGAATTTCCACTGTGTTGCCCTTGATGTCAGTGTTTGTTGCCTTCTTATGATATGACATTAAAGTGCGTGTAGGTTAAGATGCGGCGGTGGAGCACTCGCAAAGAAATCGTGTGGTCGCCCGCTCGTTCACTGGCTGGTTTAGTCTTCGTTCGTTTAGTCGTTTGCTTACTCGCTCCTTCAACTATTAGCTCGTTCGATCACTATGTCTCTGGGACACACGTAATGAGACAACAAATGGTGTCTCAATGTGAACGACTGCATCACTTCACTTACCGCAATTTCGGCCGCGTCATAGCGAGGCAATTCTTTGCGCGCTCATCACATCACTACAGCCATATCTCGCAAATGCTATTCCGGAGCGAGCGCAACCGTCCGCAGTGCATGCACCTTAGTGCAACTCGGTTGCAACAACTACGTCACTTCGTGAACGGACGAGCTACCGCACGATGAATTGTTATTCGTGATGAGTCACTAACCTGAAAAAACAATGCACTTGCTTGAGCCTGAACGAAGCATTGTTCCCGCTTCGCGAACGAATAATAAAAAAACGATTTCATGTTGTATATACGCAGAATCCCGCCTCGATGATCGGCCGCGCCTATTTCTGTCGACTTTGAGGCACGAGAAACATAATAGCACCAGCGACCACCTTTGAGCCTTTGCGCGTGCTCAGATGATTGGCAAGAACGCACGTTGGCGGCACTGTAGCTTGTAATACTCTTTCGAACCTCCAGAGCAGCGATCGTTCTTGCCCTCTTTCCGCCTTTCTGCGTCATAGTTGATTGGCGCCGCGAATTCACATGGTAAGGACGGTGCGGGCTATTTAGGCTACTGAGGGCTTGCTGGAGGTCAGGATGGTAATATTATATCGTACATATGTTATTTACAGCCATTCGCAACAAGATCTTGCGACGCGCACTTGACAAATCTTGCGCACCTATTCGTAGCGCACGCGATACACACGGAGTCGTCATGGCACAGCGTTAGCGCTCGTTCAGATACATTCTTTAAAACAGCTAACAATACAGAAAAAAAGCTGCCCTCACTGAGTTTCGAAAACCGTCCGTTCAGAAAATATATGCTGTAAACGAAGTTACTCGGAAGTAGATAGCCACCGCGAAAGCTTAAAGCGCATCGCCTTGCCACGCGCATTCACACGGCCAGAGATCGTCTGCTACGCTCGAGCAGTGTAGGCGGCGCCAGAGCCGAGAATGGAGCTTGAAAGAGAGGAAAAACGAAGAGAAGGCAGAGGAGGAGAGTGCCGCTATTCGGCCCCTAAAACCCCTCATGTCCCTAAATGATCTAAAAGCGCGTCTAAAAGTAACGCGATCTCCTCTCCCGTTCTCGTATGCCGGCGCTCCTACTCGCGGCTCCTCCCGGGCGCTCTGCCGGGTACGGCTCGCTCCCAGCGGTCGCCCCTTTGGTGCCGAGTGCACTGCGCGCCTGAAGCAATTGGTTCTTGGGTTTGTGGCAGGAGAGGTTCATAAATGAGTTACTCCAATAACTGACGGTATCCACGTTGCACTGCTTTATCGAAGCTCCTACGACGGCGACCACTTAAACTGCGATGTCAACGGTGGAGGTAGTGTGCTCAAGCGAGCTAACGGAGAGTGTTTTGTCGAACAGCGCCTTTTTATCAGCCTCATTTGAACTTCAACGTCACCAAGAGATTTTGGAGCAACATACGTTTTGTATTTCATCATCATCATCCTGGTTACGCCCACCGCAGTGCAAAGGCCTCTCCCATACTTCTCCGACTGCCCCGGTCATTTACTAATTGTGGCCATGCAAGTTGTCCCTGCAAACTTCTTAATCTCATCCGCCCACCTAACTTTCTGCTGCCCCCTGCTACGCTTCCCTTCCCTTGGAATCCAGTCCGTAACCCTTAATGACCATCGGTTATCTTCCCTCCTCATTACATCTCCTGCCCATGCCCATTTTTTTCCTTGTTTTCAACTAAGATGTCATTAACTCGCGTTTGTTTCCTCACCCAATCTGCTCTTTTCTTATCCCTTAACATTACACCAATCATTCCTCTTTCCATAGCTCGCTGCGTGGTCCTCAATTTAAGCAGAACCCTTTTCGTAAGCCTCCAGGTTTCTGCCCCGTAGGTGAGTACTGGTAAGACACAGCTTATACACTTTTCTCTTGAGGGATAGTGGGAACCTGCTGTGCATTATTTGAGAATGCCTGCCAAACGCACCCCAGCCCATTCTTATTCTTCTGATTATTACAGCCTCATGATCCGGATCCGCGGTCACTACCTTCCCTAAGTAGATGTATTCTCTTACCACTTCCAGTGCCTGGCTACCTATCGTAAACTGCTGTTCTCTTCCGAGACTCTTAAACATTACTTTAGTTTTCAGCAGATTAATTTTTAGACCCACCCTTCTGCTTTGCATCTCCATGTCAGTGAGCATGCATTGCAATTGGTCCCATGAGTTACTAAGCAAGGCAATATGATCAGCGAATCGCAAGCTACTAAGGTATTCTCCATTAACTCTTATCCCCAATTCTTCGCAATCCAGGTCTCTGAACACCTCCTGTAAACGCGATGTGAATAGCATTGGAGAGATCGTATCTCCCTGCTCCCTGCCGCCCTTCTTTATTGGGATTCTGCTGCTTTCTTTATTAAGGATTACGGTGACTATGGAGCCTGTATAGATATCTTTCAGTATTTTTACATATGGCTCGTCTACACCCTGAACGGAATAATATGCGAATAATGAATACCTTCTTCTGCAAGTGGGATAGCGGAAAGTGGCCGTGGAGGAGCCCAAACGGCGAGACTAGAAATGAAATAGACTTCATACTCGGCGCAAACCTTGGCATCATACAAGATCTGGACGTGCTCGGCAAGGTGCGCTGCAGTGACCATAGGATGGTAAGATCTGGAATTAGCCTAGGGAACGGAAGAAACTGGTACATAAGAAGCCGATCAATGAGTTAGCGGTAGCAGGGAAAATAGAGGAATTCCGGATCAGGCTACAGAACAGGTATTCGGCTTTAACTGAGGAAGAGCACCTTAGTGTTGAAGCAATGAACGACAATCTTATGGGCATCATTAAGGAGTGTGCAATCGAAGTCGGTGGTTACTTCGTTAGACTTAGACAGGATACCAGTAAGCTATCGCAGGAGACGAAAGATCTGATTAAGAAACGTCAATGTATGAAAGCCTCTAAACCATCCAGCTAGAATGGAATTCGCAGAACTCTCGAAGTTAATCAACAAGCGTAAGGTAGCTGACATAAGGAAGTATAATATGGATAGAATTGAACGTGCTCTCAGGAACGGAGGAGGAAGCCTAAAAGCAGTAAAGAACAAACTATGATTAGGCAAGAATGAGATGTATGGGTTAAGAGACAAAGCCGGCAATATTATTACTAATATGGATGAGATAGTTCAAGTGGCTGAGGAGGTCTATAGAGATTTATACAGTACCAGTGGCACCCACGACGCTGATGGAAGAGAGAATAGTCTAGAGAGGTTTGACATCCCACAAGTAACGCCGGAAAAAGTAAAGAAAGCCTGAGCTATGCAAATGGGGAAGACAGCTGGGGAGGATCAGGTAATAGCAGTTTTGTTGAACGATGGTGGCCAGATTGTCCTAGAAAAACTGGCCACCCTGTATACGCAATGCCTCATTACCTCGAGCATACCGGAATCTTGGAAGGACGCCAACATAACCTTAATTTATAAGAAAGGGGACGCTAAAGACTTGAAAAATTATGGACCGATCAGCTTACTGTCCGTTGCCTACAATGTATTTACTAAGGTAATCGCAAATAGAATCAGGAACACCGTAGACTTCTGTCAACCAGAGGACCAGGCAGGATTTCGTAAAGGCTACTCAACAATAGACCATATTCATACTATCAATCAGGTGATAAGAGAAATGTGCGGAATATATACAACCCTTATGTATAGCATTCATTGATTACAAGAAAGCGTTTGATTCAGTCGGAACCTCAGCAGTCGTGCAGGCATTACGAAATCAGGGTGTATATACCTTTCACTTCTTTTATAACACAGGCGGGGGGTCTACGCTCTATAAGAAACGATGTTGGGGTACTACTTCCATAATCTGTCAAAGGCGCGTTAGCTGGTACTCCAAAAAGGCTTGGTAATGCATCAGGCCTTAATTTCTTGGTGCCGTAGTTCCGAAGGATTTGGCTTTCAAATTGGTCTTCGGTGAAGTGATCCTAAGATGAATAAAGTAAGATTTGGTGTGGCACAACCTTTTGTGAAATGATACAAGGCACGGAAAGGGGGGAGGGGAATGTACGCCGTGACATTTCACAAATAATTTCGAAAGTAAGAACTGTCGATATGTCAGTCCGCCGTGTGCGTGACCATAACAATTTTATCAACGTCGAACGTTGAAAATATTCTGGCTCATTGAGCAACCCTTCGTTAAAAGTTTCTTTTACCGGATCTAATCGCGTGAAAAATGTTTCAATCAGCTTAGATTTGCACGAAATCTTCTAACCCAATGTATTTTCGGCTATGTTTAGCGGAAGTCTGCATTCTGATTTAATATGCGCGTAGATATGGGGTATTCTAGATATAGCTGCTGTTACTGTGCCTAGGTACGGTGGTGCCTAGGTGCCTTTGGTGACAACCCCGGAAATACAATTACGTGCACTAATGCGCGCTACATAAAAGCTATACCTGCATCGCGAGTAGCACGAATAGCGGGGGCTCAAATGACAACCGTCGCTTTAGTGTAGAGTTCGCCAGCAGACTCCAACTAAACAAAAATGATACGTCTAGCAGTACGCGTCACTTCAGAGACAGACCTGCACAGCGTGAGCGAAGTGGCCCAATTAACATATGAAGTGCAACTTTCGTGCCTCAGCCCAGCAAAGGTTTCAACTACAGCGAAACTAGTGCGCCAAGCAATGTGCGCGGCCTCATAATAAAGCCTGCCGAACCATGAGCGTGAACGGCGAGACTCGGACAACGTGAAGCACGGCTTTCGTAGCAGCAAATGAACGTTTCCAACTACAACCATGCGGAACGGTATTTAGTGCGAAGAAAGGCTGCAGACGCTCGCGCTTCTCACCAAATCTGCCGAAAAAATACGAGTGACTTCTGATGAACGGCCACTTACCCCACGAAGGCGCGAGTCCCGCGCATTTTCAAAGTTTGCCTGGTCGATCTTGTGCAGCCAAATATTTGGGCTAGCCGCGTTGTTTCTTCCGGATGGAACGATGAACAGTCTTTTCCCCTTGCCTCCTCTGTTGTTGCACCCATAGCAAAACATAGGCTAGGCATCGCCACAATACGCAAACGGCGCGAGCACTAGCGAAACTCTCTCCGCCAAAACTCCGCCGCCAGAAACGAACCAAAGCATGATTTTGATACTCGGGAATGGCACCGGCGTCTGCTACGGACCAAAAAAGCGCGCGCTAGAACGTGACCGCGCCGCTTCGACCAATAGGAGGGTCGACTCTCCGCCGGCGCGGCCGGCGAGAGAGAAAGCGGCAAAGTTCGGAGGAAGTCGCCACCGGCATCCTCATACTTCATCTCATGCCGTTCCTGAACCCCAAGGCACCCGAGCGAGAGGCGGCAGAGCACGGCGCTCCGCTACCGGACCCGCCGGGCGCGTAAGCCGCACGCTCAGCGAGTCTATAATCTCGTTGTGCGTGAACGCGTAGTCACGTGGTCGTTTTTCAAATATTGCGCACTTTCTTTGCAGCGCTGAAAAATTTGAACCGCAGCACGTATTAGCACGGAAGGAATTTATTTGGATAGTTCTCTCTAGGTCCTACAAATTCTACATTCAATATCTTGCGTTTCAATCAATGATTATATTTTGGTTAATTACTGGTAATTAATTACCTAAGGAAATAGCGAAAATTGCTTTCAGTTGCTCAAGAGGACAGCGAATAATACTAAGTTGGTTGTAGTCTCGTTACTCGCACGTGCATTTTTTACGTTTGGGCCTACTCGGCTGCAACACCCTATGTGTGGATCTCGGCCCCACGTACTGAGCTACAACATAGAGAAAAGGCGTGTGTTGGTCAGCGAACAGTTTTTGTTCAGCTTTTATCAATTATCGAATGCTCACCTTCATGACTGTACACAGAACAGATGTTCAACACAGAGCGAGGGAAGAGCAAATGCATATAATACACTTGCTTGAGCCGCAGTATAGAGAAATTTGCGGAGCTTTCTCATAGTTCAGTTCAGGAATTCCTTCTCGATTACAACGAAGGTTAATCTTTTAAGAATGAATAATCTGCCAACAAAGCACAGCAAAAAATGCTATATTCGCACAATTCTTTCATCAACCGCTACAATGCGTCAGCGCTGCCACAATCACAGCTAAAATGCTATTTCGTACAACTTCGTCACATATTCAACAGACAATTCAATTTTATTTGTTTTCAAAGTACTTTTAGCTTCTATTATACGCACAAACGAATTCCACAGTATGACTTCCTAGCGAAGAAACATTTCTTCTACAAAAAGTCCGATTTGTTGCATTTTGTAAATTTTTCTACTGGTTAATACTAACATAAATTTAAATAAAAACAAATCGCGTATAATATTTAGGAAAGAGTAGCGTCTTCGAATTACAGAACATAAGTTGAGCAGCTCCCGGTAAGAGCAATATTTTCTGTGCAAGTTATTCTTCACTAAGCTTCATTTACGTCTGTTCGCGGTTTAAAGCATTGTCATGGCACCAACGTTAAAAAAAAAAAAGAAAGATCTGTTCAGGTGGCACTTCGCGTTTTGAGCCCCAAACAGCAATAATTTTTCTCAAAAAGTTGGACATGGTTGACAAAGCATGAGGTACAACTTGAGATGGAATGAGTGACATGCATTCGAAAAGTGTTTTTGCAAGTTGGATTGCATGTCAGCTTACGTGTGCTTTCATTGATGCCCCGAAAGAGTGGGTCCAATGTACGGCACGACCCGCAAGCTGCCATGTCTTAGTGTGTGGAGAATCCAGTTATCATAAAATTACAGTTTAGCCCTTAACGCGAAGCGGTGACCCGATAGCTGGCGAAATATACCGTGCAGTAAGCCTCATTGTTTCGTGCAGTGCCAGTTTGAGCGAACATTAACAGGCGCGAGTGATGAATACGCTTTCGAGAAGTGAAAGAAATGTGAGTCTTATTCGCTTATGGAAAGCGCGCCCTCCTATGGTGATAGTTGGCTTTCGCCCTCCTCTCGCGTAGGTCGCTGAATTCTGTCATAGGTCGACTGCGTGTGTGTCTGTGTGAGCCTCGCTTAGTAAAAGTTTAGTTGTAGAATCGGCTTAGTGGAATCTCGGTAAGTCCGAGTACGAGGGAACAGTAGGCAAAATATTCTGTGAGTGCGTCTGAGCCAGTTTATTCATTCATATACATCACCAATTTCAATTCGGAACATTTCATGAGGAGGCTACAGAAGTCACCAGAGTTTATTTAGGCACAGTCAGAGCTAGAAAAAAATATAGGGTGACGGACAAGGGAATCATACTTGCTAGCCCTTCATGAGAATCACCGGCATCGTAGGCCAGCTACTGCTTACGAAGACCACGGCACCAGTTATCCTTCGTAGTGATTTCAAATGACGGCATGTAAGCGATATAAGAACACTAATGGGCGTCCTGTTCAGATACATGTCTTATTTAATTTATTTATTCTATTTATTTTATTGTTTTTTATTATGTTTATGTATTCATCTTTTATGAAAAGCAATTCTTGGCGCCCAGTTTCAGGCAGAAAAACTCTGCACCCATCTATTTCTTTATTTTGATTTGATAGTTAAACAGCAAAGCCATGAAATATTGTTGCAACACAATTCGGTTGTAAGCGGCTGTGTATGAAAGGCAAGGAAGGAAACAACTTAGCTGTCATGCCAACGGTGCAGAGGACTTACCTCGTCATACTCCTTCATGGAAAACAAGTGACCATGGTAGGTTGATGTGAAAATGCAGCCAAGGGTCACGATGAATATGGCATAGATGAGGCTCAACATTGTCGTCAAGTTTCGTCTGCATTGGAGAAATATGCGAAACACGTTTTTGTCAAAAACCATGCTTCCGTTAGGAGAACCATATATAAACAGATCCTGACTAATCATGTCTTGTACTACGACGCACATGATATGGGAAATATAACAACGGTACGTTAAGTGTGCAAGCTCTTGTTTCATAGTAGACTTGTCAAAGTAAATACACAGCGCATTGTGGTGTCGTCTCCCTTCTGTCCTTGTTCGCTGGCACTAAATATGCCTTGCAAGTCAGTTTAGCAACACGCCCAACACATGGCAATGCTAAATACACAGATTACGCAGTTATAACGTAGTGTGGCAATCGAAGCTGTCTTTGTTGTTTACGTTCATTGAGGATATTTGGCGGTGATATTGATGCGACCGTCATGACGCCACGGTAAATGTGGCGTACACCAGTTTTGTTTGTCTGCGTAGTACACAGAACACACAGCGACATGGGTTTGCTGCAGGCATTGTTGTGCGCCATCGTTCGTCCCCTGCGAGAAAGTGAGCAGCGTCATTCCCTCACACGGGCGGGCGCACGGCAACGCGCGTTGATTTGCCGGACGGCCGCTCACGTGGCGTCGCCTTCGCGGTGCTTGGGTGCGCTCTTGCGTCTGCGCGCCCTGCGTCAGTTTCGTTCGCGTGTGCAAATTTTCACGGTGCGTATTTTTCAGAAATAGCAGAAACGTGCCGCATCATATACCTTAAGCTAACATTTTTGCAGTTTGTCCGCAGCTGCTGCCATGTCTAATAGCAGCGTTTCTTTTATTCAAGAGACCCCAACCGAAGCACGCTTTAAGACGGCGCCTTTCCCTTTCGCCCCGATCATCCGATTTGTGCGTGCTGCCCCGAACGATGAGTGCATAATATCCACCCGTTTTGCCAAGGCGTTGCCTCCGCTTTCTACCGTACTATCTCCGCACTACGCTGTCGCACGCCAGTGCAAAAGTAAGCGCTGCATACTCTGCAGCGCTTACTCACGATTGCTGTTTCAACCAATAATATAACTGATAGAAACTCTCCTCTTCCTGTTGATCTTTTTTTCCGTTCCTATACGTAATACGCGTCTAGCTTCAAAAGGTAACTTTAACCTGCCCAGATGTCGTAACGTTTATCGCGAAATATTATTATAATTTAGCGGAACTAAAATTTAAAACATGATCCCCCTTGGAATAAAAACTGCACGTAATTTCGACCTAGCATGTAAGTCATTTTTTCCGTCTAAGCAAGGCCTGTGAACATGGTGTCTATTTAGACATTGTTGAGATTATGCTCACTATATGTAATTACAGATTGTAGATGTACTTATATACGCGTATATATATATATATATATATATATATATATGAATGTATGCGTTTTTTTTTTTTGTTCTTTGCGTGTTTTTTTCTCCTCTAGCTGACCTGTGCTTATTTTTCTTGGATATTGCACTGGACCGGCGACTAGCCATCTTAGGCTATCGGTCCAAATAATCTTTGCACATATATGTTCTGATGCTCATGAAAAATAATGTTTCATTGATTGATTGATTGAATGCTTTTACGAGGGTAACGCGTAACCACAGCCATTCAGAAGGCATTGTGTTGATGGCCAGAGAGACCAAGAGGCCACTGTGACAACGACCAGAGAGCTCCAGAGGCCATTGTGGCCGCCACAATGCCCCATAGAGGTCTCTGCAGGTTGTGGGTCTCTGGCCCACGCAATTCACGCACGAAGGGACTGACAGACGCTTCTCCCCCATCCCTACCATGTACACGTTCTCAACCATGCCCGACGCAGCGTGCAAGACAACGACAGCAGCAGCAGTGGCAAAGTCGAAGGAAAAAGGCAAACCTTAGTAAGCGTGAGGCGCCTGTTTCACATGTTTCTTTAACCGTTTGCCACTTCATTCCTTGCCTAAATAGCATGCCTGAGCATCCGCCTTTTCTTGACCCACTCACTCTGTTGCAGCCCTCCCACACAAAATTGTAGATAACAGACGGCTGCTCCAAATCTCGTGGATGAGTTTCTGTCAAGGCATACACACTAATAGCTTCGTCATTTCTGCTACGTTTGAATTTCCACCCATTTTTCCTGCTTGAGGCCACTCTGCATGGTTATGTAAAAATTTTCCCGTCTCTATTGTTATCCTCTGTGCGTCTTTTCTTAATTACTTGTGGTCTAACTCGGCCCTTTGTTGGTGTGTCGCTAAATTCAATAATTAATCTTTCTTCTTGATTGCCTAGGGCCCGCTTAAATCGGCTACTACCCATGCCGCGAACTGACGTCCGACCGCTATTGCTACACTACCGCCAAAGTCTATCCTGTCAGGCGCAAAAGTGCATTCGCGGTCTGCCCAGCGGACTTCTCAGTGGATGTCAATTACCGTAAAATTCATTATCTCAGCTAGCGTTCAAATTTCCCTGTTTACTGGAAGCACTGCCGTTTCAATTGAATACTGCAATTGAAGAGGTGGCTTTGTGTGTCGCGCTTCACAGTGTGTTGTGTGTGACCTGCACGCCTTCCGCAAAGCTTTGCACCCTCTGCTTGTAGCTTGGTGATACTTTTTTTTATCGTGTCACTGGCATGATTTATTTTATTAAACTAAGTGTTTTTGTTTTTACGCCGCCTCCAGTCTCGTGCCTCTCGTCCTCCGTCGATCAGGCGTGGACCTCATCACCGGCCAGCAGTCGAACCATCCATAAATGCATGCGGGGTGGGTTTGGTTATCGCTCCTTCCCCTCCGGTTCGGAGAGTGCGAATACATTACCACCAATATTTGAAAGATTGTCGCATATTGCGTTTCCTGATGTGGCTGGATGAGGATGTCGCGTATCTCGGCCATGGCTTGCAGCGGCAAAGTTTGGAGCAGGACTTCATGTTTGAGAAACTCCGACGCGACGCAATGAACGCGAAACTTGTTCTCATCTTGTAGGACCCGCAACGTGGGATTGGCGAACCATAGCTCTGGTAGGGTAATGGTAGATGTAGCTCCTATGACACCCGTAGAAAGTACCTGGCCGGTTGCAGATGTAGTTGCGGTGTAGGTGAGGTCGTCTGGAGTCTGGATTTGATCCATAGAAGGTCGCGTTCGCCGTCCGGGTCACCAGTAAGTGTGGAATCGCCAAGCACAGTTAAGAGCACGGGCGTTTTATTTGTGTGTCCCTTCACTTAACATACTCCATCGTTTCTCACTCCTCTTCTTCCTTTCTTAAGTCATACCCCACTACTCGCTCATGACTAAAACCAGTGACGCGCCGGAAGAAGAAAAGTTTGCCACAGGATGAAACACAGAGTGATGAAGAGGCGCGTTCGATCGCTTCGAATGCTCGCAGGACACCGCTGTTGTCGACTTGAATTATTTTATGGGGCGTGCTGGCACGCTCGAACGGTCTTTTCTGCGAGAGCGTTTTGCAGCATTGACATTCCGCCACGCTTGCCGTGAAGCGCGAAAGCCGACCCCAACTGTGACGCCGCCTACAACATGCGTGCAAATGGCAAAATGCTTTTCTCAGATAATGCCCGGGCCAGCTTTAATAGCACGTGGTGCACTTGAGAGAAAACGTTAAATTATAGTGACCATTGGAAGCGAAATATTGATTTCTGCCTTAATCGTTTTAGAAAAATTGGCGAAAATTGGTAAGTGCGATACAAAACTAGAAGCACGAAATTTACGTATTAGTAACTGTTCAGCATAAAAAGTATTGCAGCTCTGCAAATTGCACCTGCCAGAACACCTAAAGCGAACAATCTTGGACATATTAAGTTATATCTCACGTGAATTTGTTACAATGCATACAAATGTTCTGCAAAAGTCATATTCACATAATAGTGGTGCAGTCGAGAGCCGTGAATAATACATCGAATTTGTCCTGTTTAGATGTACTATTAGGTACAATTTACAGGATTGCGATATCGCGTTTCATTGCTGAGTTACAGAGTAAAGATGATGGTTTCCTTTTCCGAAAATTAGCGGTTCTCAAAAATATCTATAAAAATTGACGGCCTACACAAAAGCATCTGCTTCCATCATTCACTGTATTTGCACTTTTTCTTTCGAGTGCAACAAACCTAATCAAATCTGGTACAGTGGTTGCGGAAAAAAACTATTTCTCATTTCCCATGTGTTTCGATAGGGGCTGCCGAGCTAAAGCTCCGTCTTAAAAATGAAACCAAGTTCGCGTTTAAATTTTTGAACACTTTACAACAGGGCAGAGACTTGCACATTGTGCCGATAAAACTCAGAAGCCGATAATGGCAGTCGACCCTTGTGTAAAAGCGGGCGCACGCACTCAATGCCACTGGCATTGGTCGAGGTTTGCTCCAATGCCCTTCTACAGGTTTTGCCGCTCAATTTAATCCATTCGCCAGTCAATTTAACTCGAGCGCCAGTCAATTTAATCCGAGCGCCACATAATTTAATACAAACACCACTCAATTTAATCCGAGCGCCATTCAATTTAATCCCAGCATCACTCAATTTAGTTCTAATGCCAGCCGAAATAATCGAACCACCAGTGAATTTGTTCCAGGCACAACGGAATTCAAGAACTTCTGAATATCAAGACTTCCGAAAATTTGCGAACATATTATGAGTTAACACCTTGAAAATGAAAGAGCGAGGTGAGAGACCAGTAGCTTTCCTGCCACGTGACTAACGACAACTTTTGGAGGTTTCTTATTTCCTACTTCGTTATGAGAGCGACAAAGCAGATGACAGTTCTCGAAATTAATTGAGAGGAGACGTCAGCACGAGTACGTTCAGTTAATAATACAGATGCGATTTGGTCATGGCTATCAAACGGAACAATAAAGAGTGATTCAATGATAATCACTAGGCCCTCGCCGGGAGGCTTCGGTCGCAAGCGAATACGATTCACTATTCTACTGCGATATTCGCAGCCTCCAATCAAACATCTTGTCATCGAAACCACTAAAGGACTCATGAATTACATGTAATTGCGTAATACACCTAAAGCATATGGTCGAGTTACAAGTGAGCATAAGTGAAGTACAATGCGCAGTTCAGGGTTCTCGGTGTTCTGCAAAACATAACGTCATATATATCAAATGAAGTGCGATGAAACGAGTGACTGCCTATGCCTGCTATAAACTCGTATGCTTAAGTCACTGGTGAATATTATTTACCAATGTTACTGTCACTGAGGCAGCTTCCACTCCTGAGTGCCGTCAGTAGTATCAATCAAGCTGTAGCTGGATGAGCGCTCTTGTGTTAGCACTGTCAACTGATACCGCTGAGTTTCTGGTGGTCACTAGTGATGCGCTCACTGTGATGTTCTGCAACTTTCCTACGTCATAGCGTTATAGATACCAAATGAAATCTCATTCAGACGGCGATTCAATAACCATAATTTTATAACTATAGGAGATACTAAGATTGAGTCACTAGTGATGGATAATCACTTTGCGTAGTGTGATGGTCACAGCCATCATTCATGCATGTCGTCAATGGTATAAATGAAAGTGACAATAAATTAGACTTTTAATCAGTCAGCATTGCTAACTGACATCACAGAGCCATTAATGATCATTAGCGAAAAGCTCTTTTCAGTGTTCTTGTACTTTTATGCAGCATAGCGTCATGCATGTCAAATGAAAAGTAATTTGAACGATGCTCCAATATTAATAACCGGGAGATGCTAAGAATTAGTCACTAGTAATCACGAATCACTTTGTTTGTTATGACAGGCGTCGCCAACATTCGTCCATTTTGCCACAGGTATCAATGTGTTCCCTTAACTACTTTCCTCTGAGATTGCTGATGTGATCGAAGTACTGGCGGTTAATGGTGACTATGAATAAAGGGAAAATCAGACATCCACCCGTTCGTAGCAATTGCTACAAAGGAAACCCATTGCCTTTGCTTCGTGTTGTCGACAAATTCGACTTCGCTCTGCCATCTGCTAGCCGCCTGGTTAGCTCAGATGGTAGAGCGGTTGCCTCGGAAAGGCGGTGTTCCCGGGTTCGAGTCCCGGACCAGGACGAAATTTTCTTCAACTTTGAGGCTTTCCTTTCGAGGAACCCGTATGGGTTTCCTTTGTAGCAATTGCTACGAACGGGTGGATGTCTGATTTCCCCTTTATTCATTACTTCTCTCCACCTTGCGGGTTTCCGCAGAACTACTACGTAAATGGTGACTATGTTCACTTTAATTTTCTTGACTACTCACAAATCACAGCTTCATGGACATAAAATAAAAGGTTGCTCAATAGGTGATTCAGTTACGACAAGTTTAAGCCAGTAGTAAATATCAATAAGCTTTTTACCTTTATAACCCTTACTTGTACACGCTGCAATTGAGCAAATGTTTCAATAAATGAGCAATAATTTGAAGAATATAAAGAGCATCGGCGACTCATTAGCAATAAAAAGTGATTTTGCACAGTTCTGTGTTGTCCGGTATTTACAATCCTTCACTCTAAGAATATCCCATGAAAAGTCGTTAGCAGAGTAAATAGATTATGGTGTGTAGGATCTCATATGCTTTAATCCCTGGAGATGGCCGATCACATCACATCACCTGTACGTCGCACATATGTAAACTGCGGTAATACGCTATGAAGTGAACACAACGTTCACGGTGCTTTACAATGCGTACGGAAGCTGTGACGCGCACAGAACGTTTTCGCCGGTCTGATACGTTCAGAGAAATGATACGCTCAGAGAGAATGGTTTGCTGTTCCGACAAATTTCTTGAAAGGGTGAATGGTGTGATGTGTAAAAAGGGCGACAAGAAAGCACAAACGCCCAAGTGGTCCGGATTGGACACATAATTGCTCAAGATGCAAGCGGTAAGAATGGCTTTACAATAATAAAACAAGAAGAAAAAAACATCACGCCTCTTGAGAAGCAAGCATACCTGTGTGCACTACAATCTGTGTATTGTAATTTTTCTTCGCCTAAAGGGGACCGTACTAATAACAGGGTGAATAATAAATGCTGAGAACTGAAAATTTTGTTTTGCTTTCACGCGTCTTTGCGTACATTATTCCTTTCAGGAAGACCTTCATCAATGGCTGACAAGAGTGCTGAATCTTGAACTGCGGGAAAGTTTACTCTCCTGACCGCCATGAGCCTGCCACTTCTGTGTTTCGATTTTAAGAAGCCTTTCGAATGGCCACAATGAATTTTCCCGTTTAACTATCACAGTTACGCTTCCGGTCTTTGCCATATGCTACTGATTAGGCAAAAGTAGGAACATCCGTATATACTATGGGCTCGCAAGAAGCCAGACAGGTTCTGGAAAAGCTAGGCTTCCAAGAATCAAAATGCTTTGATGTCGTAGAGCAAAAATTCAAATTAATTTTTATTCATCAGCCTAATAATGTTCGTTAACGCGTCAAGTTAGACCAGTGAATGCAAGAAGGAGACACGAAGCATGACTGATATTTTTCGAATGTGTCTCGTGCAAATTTCGCAGAAGGTTCAAGATAGCGCAAGCCATTTCTTGCAGTGCGCGAGCAGACGATCAGTGAAGTTGCAGTTTTTTGTGGGGTGTTACCTCGATTGTCTGGATATCGTAAATGAGACACTTCTTTATATCAGGTAATAAAGACCCTAAAAGCTAGCGTCTGGGAATTATGGCAGCGTTGTACAAACCCTAAATTTTTGAACTAATGTTCAAAAGGAAAGACTACCATTCTAAGTAAAGCAGACGGCATGTTTCTAATTCTGTCAGGGACGTGGCACTTCCGTGCAGACTACAGGCAGATGACCAGCGTCGGGCGTTGTGTGATCCTATAGAGAGGCGTGTCTCATCTTTTATGTGAAGTAAATATTTTGAGAATTTGTGACATAGAAGCAGGCAAAATGCGAGCTGCTGGACGACCAAGACAGAAGCCTGATGAAGAGAAGACCAAGTACACTCGCCTTGCTGCCGTGGATCATTCCCGCATCATCGATGCGCACCGACGTGGTGGTGACTTTAAGCAATTAGCCCAAACATTGGGAATAAATATAGACTGTGCACTCAATCGCCGAAACATATCGCGAAACAGCCAAGAAATGTGGTGCCTCGTCAAAAAAGTTTGGCCGAGATGTGGTCGAGACGCTGCGTGAATTTGTAGAAAAGAATCCATCCTTCACGCTCATGCAAATCAGGATGTCTTTCATAGAGAAGTTTCGCGGTACCAGAATCAGCAAATCGACCATCATTCGGCTTCTCGATGGCCATGGTTATACACGTAAGAGGAAGCCTTAGCTCGGGCCCTCTCCGACGCGGCCTATTCAAATACATGTAAAACGCAAGAACGTTTTGCTGAGATAACCCCGGGACCGATTCCAATGAAATTTGTTGAATGTGAGAGAGAAAGTTAAATTATAGTGACTGTTGGAAGCGCAATTTCGATTTATGTCATGGATTTCGTTACAAGAATTAAAAAAAAAATTGGAAGTTTGAAAAAACAGAAGCACGAAGTTTACAAATTCATATCTCTGCATCACGCGCAGATATCTCGGTTCTGTAAACGGCATCCATTAGACCATTGAAAGCGGACAAATTCGATATGTCATTTTATCTCTTACGTGAATTTGTTACGTTATTTACTAGGGTTCTGCAAAAGTTCTATTTTCATATTACTAATTTTTTTTTTAATTTCAGTGTAACATATGAATTTTGTCCGCTTTAGATGTACTATTATATGCAAGTCACAGAATTGTATTATCATTTTTTGTTGCTCAATTACAGAGATGTAAACAGAGAGTTTCGTTTTTTGAAAATTCTTGATTTATGACAAGTTCTTATGAAAAATTTGGGACCTAAGTCGAAAATTCGAAACCAACAGTCAGTACATTTTAATCGTTTCTTTTAAATGCAACAGACGTCGTCAAATTTGGTGCCGTGGTTGCCGAGAAAAACGAATTCTCCTTTTACATGTATTTAGATAGGAGCAGGAAGGGGGTATGAGCCATGGTATGTGCTGACGTGTCTCACATGTGCTCCTCGATTTTTCGGCAAAAGGCCCGGTAATTCACCCCAGCTCATGCAAGGTCTCACACAACGGCATCCGTGAATTTACAAGGACCGTGTGGATACCGAAATCTGAGGTGCGAAACCATTTCTCTCCGATTTAGGAGGATTTTTTCTACGAGCACAGTGTCGCTGCGAGCTAAGCCTGAAGAAAGCAGGGCCTAGCGGCCGTGCTTAGGCGTGGTCCGGCGGGGCCATCGACCTTGCCGGGGACCTAGAGGCGAAGTGCTTCAAGAAAATGGCGTCCGCTATGCGTGTGGAAGTGGAGGGTGAAGAAATAATGCCGGAGGAAGTTTCCGAGAAGTTTGGCTGGCGCGTCGCCGGGGAGAAAAAGACCCAAGAGCAAGAGAGCAAGCTAATGGTATCTTCGACTGGTCGCCTCCGTCCCCCGAAGCAGAGTTGGGCAGATCCGGCGTTCCCCGAGCTCAGAGGTAGAGGACAAGCGCTCAAGCCGAACGTGCTACTCGCTCTCGCAGGAGGAAATGGTAGATGTGAAACCACGTGACTACTGCCAACGTCCAATGTTTCGCCTATTAAAAGCTCCCGGCGCTGCCCAGAAAACCGGCGGACGCGCCTGCGGCACGAGCGTTCGTCGAGATGCCAGCATGCAGCGGCCTAGGTTGCCTAGGTTACGGTGGGCCGTCGCCAACAGCAGCGACGCGGCGCTGCGATGACGTTTCAATCTCGACGACTGCTCCGACGACAGGGCTCGGAGCGCCTCAGAGCGCTCGAAGATGGAGGAGAGCAATCGAGAAGAACCAGCCGAACGCAGGGCGCGCATCCTCTTTCAACCAGCCGAAGACAACGCCGCTCGCGAGAGCGCTCCAGAGCGCTTAGAGGCGACCAGCCGAAGATGGCATAAGTCTAACGCCGGTCAACGGGGGGCCGGCGGCTGCAGGGAATCGTCGCCCGCAGTGGAAAAATTTCAACAGCAAGCTACTCAAGGCAGCGAGGATGCCTGTGTTGCCGAGGCAAGATATCAAGATCGTCATGCGTCCCAGGGGAGGTCTGAACATTGGAGAAGTATCTAGATTCGAGATCAGCCGAGCCATCGTCGCAGCTGCGAATGTGAGTGGCGAGGAGGTGACGCAAGATGTTATTTGCCCGAACAAACAGCAAAACATAGTCGTTATCAGCACGTCTAAGCGAGAGAACGCAGACCGCTACTCGGCAGTCAGAAGCCTCACTATCAACGGCACGGCACACGAAGTCAGCGCCTACGAGACCGCCCCCCACGGCACCGTTAAGGGTGTCATCAGGGGTGTCCCGATGACGGACACTATTCAAGAAATCAACGACTACATCGTTCAAGAGTATAATCCCACTGCTATGCAAGCCAACCGCATTGGCAAGACGACGATGGTGGTCATCGCATTCGACGGCGACAAGGTCCCGAACTACATCAGATACGGCAACCTGCTGGTCGAGTGTTCGCTGTATCGCAAGCAGATCGACATGTGCTACCGGTGTGGTCGCCTCGGTCACCGGATGGACGTTTGTCCTAACCCCGAAGACAATATATGCCGTGGTTGCGGCATGAAGAATCCTGAAGAAAGCCACGTTTGCAGTAACCCCAAGTGCAGCCTCTGCGGGGGCAACTACCTCACCGCGGACAAGGAGTGTACAGCGAGATTCAAGACACCATACGTCGTTCGTAAACGGCGTTGGGAACGTCAGCAACGAGAACAGGTGCAGCAGCAGCGGCAGCAGCCGAGGGGGCCAGAGTGGCAGCAGACAGCGTGGCAGCCACCGAGCGGGCGTCGCAGCCGCTCCCAGACAAGGCGAGGGAGAAGCACGAGTGATACCAGGTCACCATCGGCAGCTGGGGCTCGCAGGCGAGAATCTCGTTCGAGGTCCAAGTCGAAGACCCGGCGGAGCAACGGCGCCGAGAAACAGGTGGGCTGGGCAGCGGGGTCTCCCGTCGCTCTTGACAATAGCAATTTCCCTCCCCTCCCCTCCTCCCGCCCTTCCAAAGACAACGAGTGTAGACACTGTTTGGAACTGAAGGAGATGATAGAGAGGCGGAACAATCAAATCAAGAACCAAAACAATCAGATAAAAGCAATGATGGAGCGTATCGAGACGCTCAGTAGAACAAAGAACAGTGATAATGACGTCAGTGCAGTTAAAAGGAAAGTACCCAAGAGAGACACCACCAGCGCTGCTCCAGCGGTGACGAAGCTGATCACGTCACCGGCGCAGATCACATCACCGGCGTTGACGCAGTCAGTGACGCAAACTCCACAGACAGAAACGGCAGTGGTTGCCATGGAGGAAGAGAAGGCTGAGGCCGCCCTTCCTCCGACAATGGAGTCGGTCATGAGCATGCTTACGCAAATCTACAGCCAAGTTTCCCAAGCGTCTGCGCAAGTGAACAGTCTAACAGTAAGAATGGATAATGTGGAGGCCAAATGCAGCCAACTCTCCGTTAGATTCATGACGATGGATGCGAAAAATAAGCATCTTACCGTTGCCAAGATGAAGTCATCACGGCTTAATCTACGGGTCAGGCCGCGAAAAGTTGGTTCCGTGCGCAAATCTACCGCTCAAAAAGTAGAAAATGACGAAGACTAAGGAAAGCAGAAAGAGACTGCGACGTTATTTCAATGGAACTGTAGGAGTATTAGAAACAAGATAGGGGAGTTACAACTATTCGTTGATAAATTGGACCAAAAACCGGATATCATAGCGTTACAAGAGACCAACGGCCGGGCCAAGCTCGCGGGATACATCACGTATACGGACCCTAGCGAAAAGGGTACTGCGATCTTGGTCCGCAGCAACGTGGCGGCCACACAGCACGTGACCGCTCAGCGAGGCTGCGAACATACGCTCATCGAAATTCACAGCAGAAGAGTGGGGGGGGACAAGAACTTTTTCGTCCTGAATGCTTATTGCCGATCGTCCAGCAGGGTCATTGACTTTGAAGGCACCATATTGGACTGCATTAAAGAAGCAAAAACAAGACCGATTTTAGTGCTAGATTTTAACGCCGCCCACACGATGTGGGGTTATAAATATTCGTCCAAAAGAGGAAACCAATTGGTTAAAGCTATAGAGGATCACGACATGGAGGTGGTTAACGAACCGGGCGTACCAACCAGGACAGGCACTAGCACGGTCAGAGACACCACACCTGATCTGACGCTAGTTCGGGGGACCTCGACGTAACTTGGCGTAACACGGGGGAAAATCTTGGCTCGGATCACGATATAATTTGTGTAACCCTCGGGGGGACTGACATCAAGGCGAAACTGGGTCAAGCCAACATTACAGACTGCATGGGACCGGTTACGTAGAAGCGCAGACAGTGAAGGCGAGGACGAAAACCAAGACACCAAGACGTATGAGGCGTGGGCCAAAAAGCAATGCGAATTTGTAAAGAAATTTACGCAGAAGATTACTACGACCACGCAAATTCCCTCCGCAGACAGCAGGCTTAGTCACATGTGGGCGGCCAGGCACGGTCTTACTCGAAGGTGGAAGAGGCAAAGACATAACAAGAAGCTTCGCAGACGTATACACGCGCTCAACAAGCAAGTGACCGAGTATGCGGAACAACTATGCAGGAAAAACTGGATGAAGATGTGTGATGACCTGCAAGGCACACTGTCTACGAAGAAAACTTGGAAGCTGTTGCGACACCTCATAGATCCGTTAAAAAGCAAGAGCGCATGCGCTCGAGACCTCACAAGAACGATCAACAGTTACGACGGGGACGGGGAGAAGCTCATTCGTGAACTCACAAGTAAATACCTCAAGACCGAGAAGAGCGGTAACCCGACTCACGAGTATGAAGGCGATAGCAACGTCGAGATGGACGAAGCCTTCACCGAACTGGAGCTGGTTGCGGCCATCGATGAAAGTAATCAAGGCAGCGCACCGGGAATTGACGGCGTTACATACAAGATGCTAAAAAATATGCGCGACAAAAGCCGAGCTGAACTGCTAAACCTCGTCAACGCGTCCTGGGAAAAGGGTTCGTTACCAAAAGAATGGAAAGAAGCGGAGGTGCATTTCATTCCCAAGCCGGGGAAACCACCCCACGTCGACAATCTACGCCCCATCTCTCTCACGTCATGTGTAGGGAAGGTGGTCGAGCGTTTGGTGTTCAAGAGACTACAGAGACATTTGGATGTCACTGATCAGATGCCACCGACCATGTACGGATTCCGGAGGCACCTGAGCACGCAAGACGTCTTGGTGCAAATACACGAGCTGGTTATCAAGCAAGCGAAGACCCCTACGCAAAGAGCTATCCTGGCGCTCGATCTCAAGGGGGCCTTCGATAACGTAACACACGAAAGTATTCTCCGTAACCTGCACCAAACGGGATGCGGAAAGCGAACATTCAAATATGTGCAGGATTTCTTAAGCAATAGAACGGCAACCATCAAAATTGGAGAGGAGAAGTCGAAACCGATAGCCCTGGGAGACAGAGGCACCCCGCAAGGATCGGTTCTTTCGCCGCTGCTCTTCAACCTGGCACTCCTCCCTCTCCCGACTTTGCTTCAAGACATAGAGGGCATAGATCACGCTATCTATGCAGGCGGTATCACTGTGTGGACGTCGAGGGCAGGGTCGGAGAGTTGGATGGAGGAGACCCTTCAGAGAGTGGCAAAGACCGTGCACGAGTTCGCTAAATCGTGCGGCCTCAGTTGCTTGCCACAGAAGTCCGAGTTACTCGTCATCAAGCCAAGAAGAAAGAAAGGAGACCAAGAGAACGTACGCATCACCATCGATGGGACGACCATAACACCAACCACGCAAGCACGTATCCTGGGTGTCATCTTCCAGAACAATGGCAAGGCGGGGGCGTCGATCGACGAAATCAAAGTTTCAACGGAACAAATTTCGAACATGATCAGAAGTCACAAACAGACAATGGGGATTGAAGGAGGACGATGTACTGACGCTCGTCCAGGCCTCCTTGACGTCGCGCATCGTTTACGCGGCGCCGTACCTCAAGTTACTGAAAAAAGACAGGGACCAGTTGAACGTCATTATACGAAAGGCAACCAAGATGGCGCTGGGCATTCCGAAGCATTCTTCGACCGACAAGCTTCTCGGCATGGCCAAGCACAACGTCGTCGAAGAGTTAATAGAAGCTCATCTGTCTAATCAAAGAGTTCGGCTCAGTCAGACGTCGGCGGGACGTCGCGTTCTTGCCAAGTTGGGCTGGCAAGAGGCAGAGCGGAAGGAAACGGGGCCGTTACCCAGGTTGTGGGCACATAAAATCCACAGTAAGCCGCTGCCTAGAAACATGAGGTCGGGTCGTAACGACGGCCGCAGAGCGGCTCGTATAGCGGCCTTGACGGAGACTTTGGGTCAAATAGTAGAAGAGGAAGAGGGGGTCACTCTCTTCACAGACGATTCGTTACCCAAGTTTTCATCAAAAGCAACGCTGGCAGTTACGACACGGGATGTGCTCGTAACCTGCGCCTCCATCAAGACGTCTTTTCCAGAGGTGGCAGAAGAGGCCGCGATAGCGCTAGCACTCGCGCAGCCCAAGGTGGGAAGAATTGTCACCGACTCGCAAAAGGCGTATAACAACTACAGGAAGGGGTGGGTGTCTCTTGCGGCACTAGATATTCTCCAAAGTAAACGCGACGTACCTGAAAGGAAAGTTGAGTTAATATGGACACCGGCTCACTCTGGGCTGGAGGGCAACGAACTTGCCCACCAGTTCGCCCGAGAGATGGAACACCGGGTTGAGGAAGGTGAGCCACAGTCCATATTTAGTTACAGAGACATTGCGAACAATTATAAGACGGAGAGGCGCCGTTACCCCGATCCTCACAAATCGCTTAGCAGAGAACAGCAAGCGATCTACAGGCAAATACAGGCAGGATCCTTCCCGCACTCTTACCTTCAAAACATGATGTACCCGGAAAGGTACGAGAAGGATTGTAACGTCTGCAAAACTCTGTTAGGCACGCTCCAACACGTCATTGGAGTATGCGATTTCATCAAGGCGATCCCCCCACCTCTTAACTGCCCCGCTACCTTACCCCATCCCTCATCCACCCTTACCGAGCGATGGGAGACCTTGCTAACCAGCACCGCCCTGGAAGACCAGCTCGTCCTGATCTCCAGGGGCCAGGCGGCTAGGGAAGCATATGGGTCCCGTGAAGAGGGAACCACTTCCATCGACGGCGTGTAAGAAGATGTCGAGCTCGGCTCAATAAAGTTGTTTCTCTCTCTCTCTCTAGATAGGAGCAGCCGAGCTAAAGCTTCTTCTTAAAGGGACACTAAAGGTTAATATTAAGTAAACGTGGAGTGTTGAAATACCATCCCAGAAACCTCGAAACGCTTCTTTCATGCGAAGAAGAGACTTATTTTAAGAGAAAATGCGTTCTGAAGCGTCCGCGTACCTCTAGCGCAGTTCAGTTCGCCCGCCCTCCGATCGAGGAGTGGTGAGGTCATGGTCTCATAGTGACGTTGTGCCGTCGGTGAGTAAAACGGCGCCCCCAGACGGCGCTACGGCTTTTCTGCGCAAAACGCAAACGCGCGGCCAGAAACAGAGCCAAGACAGAGCGAGCCGACAGCAGTGCGAAATGGTGGCTAACGGAAGGGAAAGCGCGCGAGATAAGGTGGTTCTTTATTTTATGCCGCCAACTTTGGCGCTCGTTGGAATTGACGACCCTGACAACGACACATTGACTCGCTATACTGGGCTCCACTTCAGCGATTTAAGCACTGATGAACGTGACCTGCTGCTGAGGGCTCGCGCTGCCGGCGTCGTTGCGTACTACTACGACAGCAACTGTATGTCATGGCTGTGCATACTCGCACATTTGTAAATTTTCCTTCGTGAAAGCCAATTGCCGCCCTCAACTCAATTGTCGCCCCCTCTTCGACCGGCAGTTGTTCTTTCGCTTCGGAGAATGCAGGCAAAACCAATGAAACAACGCTACGGGAAAGCATTGCTTTGAAAGACACTCCACACGACTTCAGTAAGTCGGCGTTGAACTCGTAATCCTCTGGACGAAAGTGCCGCGAGCAGACTATGCGATTTTTCGTCTCTTCGCCAACGCGCTGTGGCAGAGGTAGGGCACTTCACCACTTCGAACGGCTAGGTTCACTCGTTGGCACACAGTGATAATTAACGTTGGGTTCGCCGCTGCCCTTGGCCAAGTTCCGCGGACCGCTCGCACAGCCCACGACATCACATGGGCGTGACATTCTCGCGACAGCGCCACTAAGAAAAGATAGTACTTTAATACAGGGAGGACAGCAGTCACATGAATAGCGTTTTTCCATGCCTGTCCTGTCATCCGTTACCTCCCGTCGTGCTTCAAATCTGCTACTTATAGAATACCAACTAGCCCGCCCTGAATTGCGTGCACACGCGCGCGCGCACGCACACGCGCACCAGCACAAGCGCGTACGTATCATAAAGAACAGAAATAAAGAACACGAAACGTACCATAAGTGAAACGGCCCTACGACCTCTAATGCACCTATCAACCGATACATAAAGTAAATCATCTCTTGCGAGAGCGCTCACCTGATAGCGGACCGGTTTGACTCGAGGCTCTCTTCAGAAGACGGGGGACGGACGTGATTGGTGGAAACGCTGTCCGGCTGCAGGTTGCGCATGCGCAAGCTCATGTTGGTCGGTGAACTGCGGCCGCTCGAGCAAGGCTGGCTGATGGTGTAGATGTTTCCGCTGCATTTCTCGTCGTTCAGCTGGCTCCCGATTGCAGGACGCAAGTCCGGAAGCGGTTCTCCCATGCTGCTTGGCGAACTTCCTTGCTGCGAGAAGAGCGTCCGTGTAAGGGCCATGGCGCTCAAAAAGAGGCACCACGACGCAGTTGCTTTCCTATAAAACAACGCTTTCTGGCCGGCTAGCTCGTCATGCATTCTTCGTTGTGTTACAGCTCATACACGGACAAGAAAAACAGAAAAACACCAAGACAAGACAGGGCCAAAGTTCTCTCCCTATTCCTGCTTGTTTTTTTTTTTTTTTCTGGCGGCGTGGAGATGTGTTGTCAAATTACGAAGAATGTGTTTCTACGAATTTTACCAGAAACTTAACAAAGAGTCCCTGAAGCTATCAATAGATCCTACGTAATAGGTCCAAGACCACCAAGAACTTATGATGAACTACATGGACAGATGCTCCCAGTAAATGTTGACCTACACGGCATCATTCATTTAGAAGTTTATTTGTACAAAAGTCCAGCGAGAAAAGTGACGAATAGCAGCATAATTCATTTCATCGACACCATCATATTGCAAACAATGGGCTGCATTTTAGAAGCTGTTCTCGTTACACAGGGCGAGTTTTCGGACGCAATGCACTGGAGAAACGGATGCAAGGCCATTGCGTACGACTACCTTCCTTCTGATGCGAAAAACTGTGTGCTGGCTCTATAGCGGCACTTCCTAATGCTCCTCAAATTTTGCTTAAGTACGCACAGGCGTACACATTCACTTCGCCTCTTTCTGTGAGAACCAGATATACGAGTATACCCAGAGTCGCTGCTCCCTTGAGTAGAGATGCGCCGAGGTACGTCATTTTGGGCTCCTAAGGTAGGCGAGTTTTCGCTTTCTTTTCGTTTTTTATTACCCGCCATGGTTGCTCAGTGGCTATGGTGTTGGGCTGCTGAGCACGAGGTTGCGGGATCGAACCCCGGCCACGGCGGCCGCATTTCGATGGGGGCGAAATGCGAAAACACCTGCGTACTTACGATATAGGTGCACGTTAAAGAACCCCAGGTGGTCAAAATTTCCGGAGTCCTCCACTACGGCGTGCCTCATAATCAGAAAGTGGTTTTCGCACGTTAAACCCCATAATTATTTTTTGTTTTTTATTATGGTGCGAGCACAAGTAGATTGTTCACGTCAAGATCACGAGCCTGGATTTTCGCTTCCGTGCCATTTCTTTTCTAATCATTACTCAAAATACAGCATTTGTATATTATTAGAGTTACTGTATAGGCTCCACAAAGGGAGTCTGTGCAGTAAATATATCAGTTAAAGCCTGCCCTCTCTCCACGCAAAAAGAAATTCATGCCACCTCACGGAAGCTATAGCTACTTTACCGCCATGTTCAGTGAACTTACCATAGAACTTACTCTCGTCTATGGCTAAAGGAATATGCTGTCCGAAGCCGTTCGGGCATTAAAAATGAAGAGCAATATTTTCTTATCACAATGAAAATATTAGTCCCTTCTGCAGAATGTGTTTTCAAACGTGATCGCGCGTACAGAATCTCGGTACTCCCGCTTTTTAACTAAATTCGGCATTATACGATTTTCGGAGTTATGGCAGCCCGCTGGCAGCCAGATGGCAGCCAGTTAGTTTCGGTCCTGATAGGAAGTCACGTGGACTGCGATCGCAAGACAACCCGAACCTGCCCGAAGTTTGCAAAATCGAACGCCGGGACAGCTAGCCGAATGTAAACATGCTACCAGCGTGGCAGCGCCCGGCGAGGCCGGCGCGCACTTGGCGTAGTCGGCCCATTTATGCGTTGCGAGCTTAAAAATGTATAGTTGCATTCTGATAGGTATTCCTATCCAAACATTGAGCAGCCTTTCTGAGGCACCTTATCCCTGTTTATAACCTTTATACCATAGTTGCATTCAGGGATATGATCACTTTCGCGCGACTCGGCACAGGACGCGCATTGCGCCAACCTCACCTTTACATAGAAAGTTACATAGAAAGCAATAATTTCAGCGGCAAGTCAGTGCCGAGAATGGGGCAGCTGACCGCAACTTCCTGCTTTTTCCCGATGAGTTCCCGCTTTTTCCCGATGAAGTTCCTGAGTACTGAAACGCCTTGTGAAAAGGTTCGAAAAATCTCTGATAAATTTAAAGAGATGGTCAGACGGGTACAGCAAGCCTCCCTTGTCCCGCATCTAGACGTGTGTAATCAGCTGTACTCAGCTGAATAACATACTATTTCTTGGTTTGTAGAATATCGCGACACTGTTGACACTTTGTTTTCAGAACTAGCTCCTTAGTCACATAGCCGCAAATGTAAAAAATGAGCCTTTCATCGCTTTCTTGAGACAGCCGTTCGCGGTGATCCGGTTTTGCACCGGAATGGTGGCCTTCTTCTATCACATTTTCGATAAAGCCACATTTTCTTGCTTTGCACCACCTGCATCATCGTGAAATCATTATTGGTTCTGAATTGATGCAATGGTGCAATGCCTAGCAATGGGGCGGAGGCACATATCTGCGGAATGAGCGAAGAAAGTAAAGAAACATCGGGAGCGGTGATGCAATTTGGGGACGACATTACGCCGTATGATATCTCAATATCAGTGGCGTAGCCAGAAATTTCGTTCCCGGCTGATGTTGCAGCTCGGCCTCCTCCTTAAGAGGAAGCTTTAGCTCGGGTGCTCCTATCTAAATACATGTAAAAGGAGAATTCGTTTTTCTCGGCAACCACAGCACCAAATTTGGCGGGGTTTGTTGCATTTAAAAGAAAAACTTAGCATCTAGTGACTGTTGGTTTCGAATTTTCGATTTAGGTCGTCAATCTTTTATTAAAGATTGGCGAAAATTGCAAATTTTCAGAAAACGCAACTATCAAGTTTACAACTCTGTAACTCAGCAAGAATAGGTGATAACGCAATTCTGTGAATTGTACCTAACAGCACATCTAAAGCGGACAAATTTAACATCTTTTACAAGAATCTCGAAAAATTTATTAATATGTAATTACGACTTTTGCAGAACCCTCATAAACAACGTAACAAACTCATGTAAGATGTAAAATGACATATGAAATTTGTCCGCTTTGAATGATATAATGGATGCCATTTACAGAACCGCGATATCTGTTCTTGATGCAGAGCTATTAGTTTGTAAACTTCGTGCTTCTATTGTTTTCAAACTTCTGAAATTTTGTAAATGTCTTTAACAAAATTCAAGCCCTAAATCAAAATTCCACTTCCAACAGTCACTAGAATTTAACTTTCTCTCTCAAAAGCAACAAATTTCATTAAAATTGGTCCAGGGGTTATCTCAGAAAAACGTTTTTGCGTTTTTACATGTATTCGAAGAGGCCGCGTCGGAGTTGGGCCCGAGCTAAAGCTTCCTCTTAAGGGAAAGCTTTAGCTCGGTTGTTCCTATCTAAATGGATGTAGAAGGAGAATTCGTTTTTGTTGGCAACCACTGCACCAAATTTGACGAAGTTTGTTACATTTAAAGATAGAAAGAAATTCTAGGGACTGTTTGTTCTGAATTTTGCATTTAGGTTGTCAATTCTTTATTAAAATATTTCAAAAATCGCCAATTTTCAGTAAACGATACTATCAAGTTTAAAACATTGTGACTCAACAATGAAAAATGATATCACAATTCTGCGAATTGCAGTTAATAATACATGTAAAGCGGAAAAAATTGATATGTTACACATGAATCTAAAAAAAATTGTATTATGGAAATGCGGATTTTGCAGAACCCTTGCTCATAACGTAACCAATTCACGTAAGACACAGTTTGACAAACCAAATTTGTGCGCGTTCACTGTTATAGTAGATGACGCTTACAGAAGCGCGGTATGTGTTCTTGATGCAGAACTATTTGTAAACTCCGTGGTTCTATCTTTTCCGAACTTTAGAATTTTTCAAAATAATTCAGGCCTTAAATCAAAATTGCGCTTTCAACAAACGCTAGAATTCAAATTTCTCTGTCAAATGCAACAAATTTTATTAAAAGCGATCCAGAGGTTATCTCAGAATAGCGTTTCTGCGTTTTACATGTATTTGAATAGGCCGCGTCGAAGTTGGGCCCGAGCTAAAGCTTCCTCATAAACAATTTGTCGAGGGATCAAATGCATGAATAATAACTGCATTGCCATTGCCGAAGATGCTGCAACCGAATTGTCGAACGCTACACACTGTCAAAACAGGTAAGATATGTATTTCTTTCATAAAGGAATATACCCATATGTGCCAAAAATTGTGCCCATAATAACTGATATCAATGCTTCCATGTTTGTGTCTATTTAATAACTAAAGAAAATATCACACGAACTTTAGAACTATATCAGTTCGAAACCAGCTAAGCAGTGCATGCCGCTGATACGAAAAATGTAAAGCCCATGAAATGAACAAGTTGAGGACAAATATGTTAATGAAGCTGTCATTGAATAACCTTGTTTACATTTTTGTACACATGCAACGGCCAGTGAAAAATTTCAATGACGCTGTCATTTGTTCCAGTGTATTACGCAGGAGCAGCTGTCACCAGTTGTGTATCATGATCAACAGAGAGCACGCATAAAAAGCAGGCGTTCTGCATAATATACGAGGGTGAGTCAAATGAAAGTGAGCCAATTCGAATATATGACAAACGGGGTACTTTATTTAAAAGTAGTCTCCATGAGCATTTAAACATTTGTCCCACTGAGTAATGAGTCGCGCGATTCCCGTCTCACAAAACTCCTTGGGTTGCTGCTTTAAAAAGTCTCCAACTGACTCTTTCACGTCATCGTGCGGCAGGAATCTGGTTCCCTTGAGCTGTTTCTTCAGGTGCCCCAAAATGTGGAAGTCGCAAGGCGGCAGGTCTGAGGTGTAAGGCGGATGTTTCAGTGTTTCCCACGGAAACTTTGCCAGTTTTGTATTAACCACATCAACGACACGGGGAAGGGCATTGTCGTGGAACAAGATGACCCCATTCGTCAATTTTCCACGTCGTTTGTTCTTGATTGCGACATGCAGCCGATCTTGCGTTTCACAATATCGGAAACAATTGATAGCCTCGCAAGATTTAGCAAATTCTATCATTAATGGCCCCTGACGATCTAAAAAAAGTCAACAACACCTTTCCGTTACTTAACTTGCCCGGAATGCTGCTCTCATCAACACCTTTCCGGCGGAAATGACGGCCTTTGCTTTCTTGGTGGTGGGGAATTCGAATGTTTCCACTGTAAGCATTGCCGTTGTGCTTCAGGCTCGTAGAAGTGGCACCATGGTTCGTCTCCGATCACAATTGGAGACAAGAAATCGTGACCCTCATTCTCATACCGGATCGAATGAGTCAATGCAGCGCCAAAATTCTCCGTCTTCTAGCGGCGGTTCAAAATCTTGGGCATCCATTGCGTACACGAGAGCCAATGAGCAAGATGTTCATAAATTGTGGCGTGAACCGAACCGTGACTGATGTTCACATGCTTTGCCAGTTCACCAATTCTTGTCCTCCGTTCTTGTCTCATCAGCTCATCAACCTTTATAATTTTGTTAAGGGTGAATGCACGGTGGCTCTGGCTCGGTCTTGGATCGCCTTTGCAACTTTCACGTCCTTCTTTGAACCGTTTGCTCCAACGCTTCACAGTGGCCAATGAAATGCAATATTCAACGTACACGGCAGCCATGCGGGGACTAATCTCTTTTTAGGAAACACCTTCAGTTGTCAAAAACTTCAACCGCACCACGCTGCTCAACTTCTGGGGCGTGCATTACATGACACAATCATGTTAAACCCAGTGTATGAGAGCATTAACGAACATTTATCCTCACACCTGCGTGTCACTTTTGTAAATGAGAGATGCCTGTGTGCTACGCGCATGCCTCGCATATAATGAACCGAACCATTATTGCGCGGGGGGGGGGGGGGGGGGAGGGGGTAGGCTCACTTTCATTTTACTCGCCCTCGTACATTATAAATGTACATTAGAAAACTCTGCCAGTCAGTAATTATTCGTGGTAAGTTTTCTTTCTTTTAAATTTGTTTATAGTGCTATTAATAGCATTGTGTATACGAATTGAATACATTGACATGACTTGCAGGAAAGCGTCTGTGCTGCCTTTAGTCTTTGTCCACAATATTTGGAATAGTTATTAACAGAGAGTGTTAACCATGTTTGATACCACTTTCACAGTTGTATTTGTGTCCCGACCCTGCTACAGCCTTATATATAAGGCTAGCAGTATGTATATATATTAGATAAATAAATAAAATAAATAAATAGATGCGAAGATACAATGCAATATGCAAATGCGAAGATACAGCTTGATAAAGGGCAAAAAGGCGTCACTGGTGTAATATGATGATTTATTATAAGGCACTAGGCACAGTCTAGTTGCACTGGCAGTAGACGAACGCTGATCGCGCGCACAGCCGACACAAGAGCGCTTTCTTCGTCTTCCTCTTCACCACAATGGCCCCCGGGAGAGAAGAGGAGCCATCCTGGCGACTTACGGCGTAGGTAGGATGAGGGGGTCATAGTACGGCTTAAGTCGGTTGACATGAACCGTGTCACGCCCGCGATGCCTATGGCGGGTGAAGGCGTCACAGGTTCTACAACGTAGGTGACAGCGGAGGTACGGTCTATGACGCGGTAGGGGCCATCATGCGCGTGCAAGGAGTTTGGTCGAAAGGCCAGGGCTGTGAGGCGGGACCCACAACCAAACAAGGGAACCAGTCGGGAAAACTGGTGTAAGCGCGCCACTGTCACGCCGCAGCTTTTGACGACCTTGAGCAGCGGTCGTAAGGGTTCGCGCGAGCTGCCTACATTCCTCGGTGTATTTGGCGGCTTCAGACACAGGCGTGCATTCGGAAGCGTCGGGTTGGTATGGGAGCATTGTGTCCATAGTACACGAGGGCTCTCGTCCATACAGCAGAAAAAAGGGCGAAAAGCCAGTGGTAGCTTGTGTGGCCGTATTATAGGCATACGTGACGAACGGCAAAACAATGTCCCAGTTACTATGATCGGAGGCGACGTACATAGTCAACATGTCACCGAGTGTGCGGTTGAACCTCTCTGTCAAGCCGTTCGTTTGCGGGTGGTAGGCTGTAGACTTGCGGTGAACGATGCTGCATGCAGCGAGAAGGGCTTGGATGACTTCGGACAAGAAGACACGTCCCCTGTCGCTGAGCAGTTCGCGCTGTGCGCCATGTCGAAGAACGAAGTTCCGCAAGATGAAGAACGCAACTTCGCGCGCAGAGGCTGCCGGGAGTGCGGCAGTCTCGGCGTAGCGCGTCAAGTGGTCGACACTTACAATTATCCATCGGTTACCCGAGGAGCTGCAGGGAAGTGGCACGTATAGGTCTATGCCGACGCGATCGAAGGGCCGAGCCGGGCAGGGCAGCGGCTGTAGCTCACCAGGAGGGCGCTGTGGCATTTTACGCCGTTGGCACGCCGTGCAAGCGCGTACATACTGGCGCACGAAGTGACACATGCCGTGCCAGTAGAAACGCTGCCTTAGCCGAGTATACGTTTTCAGAACACCGGCGTGACCATTATGAGGAGCAGCATGAAAATAAGCGCACATGTCAGAACGCATGTGTCGTGGTATCACCAGGAGCCATTTGCGACCATCAGGCAAATAATTTCTGCGGTAAAGAACATTGTCGCGGACAGTAAAGTGAGCGGCTTGGCGACGAAGTGTTCGAGAAGAGGGTGTGGCGGATGGGTCGTGGAGGAAATTCAGCATAGTTGAAAGCAGGGGATCCTTACGCTGCTCGTCAGGCATATCAGCGACGTTGAAGGCTGACATGGATGCGAAGAGCAGAGACACTGAAGCCACATCACAAGGTAGCGGCGATCGGGAAAGCGCATCGGCGTCAGAGTGCTTTCTGCCCGATCGGTAGACAACGCGGATATCATATTCTTGTAAGCGGAGTGCCCATCTGCCTAGGCGACCTGACGGATCTTTCAACGAGGACAGCCAGCAAAGTGAATGGTGGTCGGTGACAATGTCGAAAGGGCGACCATATAGCTATGGACGAAATTTGACGAGCGCCCAAATAATGGCCAAGCACTCCTTTTCTGTTACTGAGTAGTTGGCTTCTGCCTTCTTTAAAGTGCGGCTCGCATACGCGACGACGTACTCGTCATAGCCGTCTTTCCGTTGTGCGAGGACTGCCCGAAGTCCGATGCCGCTGGCGTCCGCATGTACCTCTGTAGGCGCTGTGGGATCGTAGTGTCGAAGAATCGGTGGCGAAGTAAGTAGGCGACGTAGTTGCTGGAAGGCTTCGTCACAGGAAGTTGACCACGCGGAGATGCCGTTGGTAGCGGTAAGCAAATTGGTGAGTGGTGCGATGATAGTCGCAAAATTGCGCACAAAACGCCGAAAGTAAGAGCAGAGCCCTATAAAGCTGCGGAGCGCCTTAAGAGTAGTGGGCATCGGAAACTCTGCGACCGCGCGAAGCTTGGCTGGGTCAGGAAGCACACCGTCCTTCGATACAGCGTGACCCAATATTGTTAATTTGCGAGCAGCAAAACGGCACTTTTTGATGTTAAGTTGGAGGCCAGCAGACGTGAGGCAGGTCAGTATCTCACGCAAGCGAACGAGGTGCGTCGGGAAATCTGGCGAAAACACCACGATATCAAGGTAGCATAGACATGTTTTCCACTTGTAGTTGCGAAGGATGGTGTCCATCATACGCTCGAAAGTAGCGGGCGCGTTGCAGAGCCCGAATGGCATTACGGTAAATTCGTACAAGCCATCGGGCGTGATAAAAGCTGTCTTCTCACAGTCATCATCTGCCATCGGCACTTGCCAATAGCCGGAGCGAAGATCCAAGGATGAGAAGTACTCCGCGCCTTGCAAGGAGTCGAGGGCGTCATCTATCCGAGGCAGCGGATAGACATCTTTAGGAGTGATCTTATTGAGTTGACGGTAATCAACACAGAAGCGTATTGACCCGTCCTTCTTGCGTACTAATACTACAGGAGACGCCCAAGGACTGTGGCAAGGGCGAATGACGCCACGGTGCAGCATGTCGTCGACCTGCTCGTTAATGATCTGCCGCTCGGCTGCCGACACGCGGTATGGTCGCTGGCGTAAAGGAGGATGGGAACCAGTGTGTACGCTGTGAGTGACGGTAGCCGTACGCCCCAGAGATAGTTGTTCACAGTCAAACGACGAGCGAAAATTCTGAAGAAGCGCGAGGACTTGCTGGCGATATGGAGGCGGCAGATCGGCGTCTACGACAGATTCAAGAACGTCTGACGACGACGACGACAATGATGGTGATGACGTGCACGGCACGGGAGAAGTGAGGGCATCGAGTTCATAACAGGCCGTGTCGTCGGAAGCATCGGGAATGTGAAGCGGGTCAAGGGGCTGAACACGACCAAGTGATTCGCCGCGCAGTAACGTCACAGGGTAGTGAGACGGGTTACACACAAGCATTGAGGATAATCCAGACACAGTGGTGAGGACGGCAAATGGGAGAGGTAGGGCCTTGCGACGTAGAAAAATAGGCGACGGTGTAAAAAGTACTGTAGCGTCTGGCGTGGTAGAGCAAGAGACGGGCACAAGCACAGACATGTCGGGTGGTATGTCCGTATCGGACACAATAGTGAGCTTGGAGGCTTTTTGTTCAGGGGGGTCAGGCAGCGGGGCATCGGCAAGCGGGAAAAGCGCCACTTCGGCCCGAGCACAGTCGATGATGGCACGATGGTGAGACAAGAAGTCCCAGCCGAGAATAATGTCATGTGAACATGATGACAACACGAGAAATTCAACAACATAGACAATGCCGTCGATGACCACCCTTGCAGTACATTGAGCAAGCGGGCTATATGCTGCGCAGTCGCGGTGCTTAGAAGCATACCAGACAACGGCGTTGTGACCTTATGGAGGCTGCGACAAAGCTTTTCGTCGATAACAGAAACTGCAGCCCCAGTATCAATAAGCGCAATTGCGGCGGTTCCTTCGACCAAAACGTCCAATAAATTGCGTGGCGACTGTGCAGGCCTTGTAGAAGTCGCGAAGCTTGCAGTTCGTGCCTGCGGAACTGCAGCAACTAGTTTCCCTCGCTAGGTGACTGGCGGCGGCGTAAGGGGGAAAGTGAGCGACGACGCGGTGATGGCGAACGATGGGTGCCGACAGGGCGTCGAGGAGGCGGCGAAAACTCGTGGTCGGGAAGCATCGCATGCCCGGTAGTATCGTGGGAATAGGCATATCCAGGTGGTGCGACAGTAGCGTTAGCAGGTGGCATGCGACGATGGCAGAAGCGCGCAAAGTGGCCGGCGACACCGCAAGCGAAGCATATGGGTCGGTTGTCGCGTGTGCGCCAAGGGGTCTTAACTGGGCGTCGAGATGGAATGGGAGGCGACGCGGGAGGAGGTGCAGCTTGAAGTCGCATTGGTGCCGGAAACGAGAACGTCGGCGGCGCAGGTCGCGCGGCGACTTCGGCATAGGTCAGAGGTGCAGCCACGGGAGGGCAGGGTTGGGCGAAAGGTAAAGACCCAGCAAGTTCCTCGCGAATGGCCCGCCTAATGGGAGTAGCCAGAGATGTGTCAGGCTGGGGAGGTCCATCGTTGAGAGGCAGCATAGACAATTGGCGCGCCACCTCCTCACGAATGAAATCCTTAATCTCAACAGAGAGCGATGTTGCTGGCGTGGTGTTTGAGCGAAGCGCGAGGCCCGAGAGAGAGTCGCCAGGTGCGAGAGCGCTGCGCGCAAGGACCCTTTGTCGACGCAGCTCATCGAAGCTCTGGCAAAGAGTGACGACAGCTGCGACAGAAGTAGGGTTCCGCGCCAGGAGCATTTGAAGTGCGTCGTCCTCGATGCCCTTGAGGATGTACTTCACCTTGTCCTCTTCAGTCATGGTGGAATCGACGCGGGCGCAAATATCAACGACATCCTCTATATAACTAGTATAAGTCTCGCCGGGCTGTTGAGCGCGCCTGCGGAGGCGCTGTTCAGCACGGAGTTTTCGCAAGGCTGGGCGACCGAAGACTTCCTCAAATGCAGTTTTGAAAGCGGACCAGGTTTGCAGTTCCCGTTCATGATTGTGGAACCAGAGGTTGGCAACGTCAGCAAGATAGAAGATGACGCTACGGAGCTTCGTCGGGTCATCCCACTTGTTGTGTTCACTGACGCGATCGTAGGTAGAGAGCCAATCTTCTACGTCAGTCGCACCTGATCCGCTAAAATAGGAGGGTCCCGCTGCCGTTGCACGGCGCCGCACATGACAGGAGCGGCAGATGCGCCAAGCGGATTGTTGGGAGCGTCGTTCATAGTAGCGGCTGGAGCAGATGTTAAAGTTCGGCTGCGAAGTTCCAGGGTGAGGTTGGGGAGTGCAGCACCTTCCACCAAATCTAATATGATGATTTATTATAAGGCACTAGGCACAGTCTAGTTGCACTGGCAGTAGACGGACGCTGATCGCGCGCACAGCCGACACAAGAGCGCCTTCTTCGTCTTCCTCTTCACCACACTGGAAACAAAAGTTCACTGCACGTATACACAAAACCTCGCAACAAGATATTTAAATATACGTATAAGTCGCCAATAAACCTACGTATCTAAGAAAACGTCACTGTATAAGATGCGCCAAACAAGGCAAATAAACATGTTGCTCAATCACAGATTCACAAAATCCACATCCCGCCCCCATTCCATCCACTCCCCCCGATGTATCGCGTGCGACGGAAGGCGGCGCGTTTCCTTCCCGCTTCTCTCCTTTGCGCACACAAGACTGAGTCACCATTGTCGACAGTCGCACATACAGCATGCGGCGAGCGGTCGCGATGTTATCGCCCTTAGACTTTATACAGAACATGAGGGCGACGACAGGAATGCTCCTGGAGTGTCCATGTGATTGCTATGGCAATAATATTATAAGAGTGTCTGGCAACTGAAGTGTCCCGTGGCCCATTACTTTTCGCAAAAGAGGTAAAATAAGCGAACTTTGACCATGCGACAATTCACTGCGCCGCGACATGCCCTTTTTTTTTCCTTTTGTGGGTGGGGGCACCGAAATAAAAAAACCCGCAAAGGAAAGTATCGTGGCCACAATCAAATGTCTACTTTGGGCACCTAATGTGGCTACCGAATGAGGAATGAGGAGGAATGAACGTTTATTGTGAGAAACAACGAGAAAGTGTACTTTCTTCGCCCTATAAGTGGGCGGCTCTCTTATTCGAGAAACCCGTTGGCTAATGCCGCAGCCCATGCCCGGTCCACCAGACTTCGCTGATCTTCCAGGCTCGGTGCCTTTAACACTGCCTCCCACGTTTCTTCGATCGCTTGTAGCGGTTCTGAGGCATCATCTTGACTGTTTTTCTTGCGGTGTGGGCACACCAACACCATGTGTTGGAGGGTGTCTGGTACATCACAATGTCGGCATAGGTATTATAATTTGGTGGGGTGTATCCGGCGCTTGATAATTCCATGGACATATCGAAGAAAACGTGAGACGCTTGGTCCACCGAAAACCTTACGCATACTGCTCGGTATCCTGCACCGGCAAGACAAGACTTGCCGGAGAGGTTGCGCTCCAGCGAACACGGTGCAATCCGTTGAGTCCCCACAGTGATGGCGGCGAGCGACCATTGTTTCTTTTTCTCGTCTGCTAGCCACAAAGCGTCTGAAACTCTGCCAGGCGAAAATCCACTCGGCCAGAGAAAACCGAACGCTCACCAAAGTGCGCCGTGTGGTGGTCGGGGCAACACGAGAAAAACGCATGCGCTCTGGTTGGCTCTGGCAGCCCGTGGGTAGAGTAGCGAAAACAAAAAAAAATTGAGGAGGCTTAATGTGTCCTCGCGACTAAAAGTCAACGTAGAAAAAATAAATAAGAACATAGTTACCCTTGCTGGCTTTATTGTCATCACATGGATGCTCTGGCGTACGTAAAAAAAAATGTTGATAATTTTTTGTGTGACATGACAGCGCAAATGAACCACCGCAGCGCTTCGTCTCATCGGACCTCGCTGCATGCTATGGCAACTTGTCTGATAGTTTGTTGATTTGTCTTGTCTCGTTGTATGTTCCGATGTACGACTTTAGAAAAGTTAATCACCTTTGGCGTCAAATGTTTATAACAGCAATAAACGCCCAAAGTTCCGCAATTGGAAATCTAAAGCACAACTTTGGAAATGCTATTGCATGTTTCACATCAAAAATTTATGAAGACTTTATACCCATAATGTTTCGAAATTGACATCCATGCGCTCCGTAGGTTCTTCGGACTCCGCGAGATGCCGCGGCGACCCAGTTCGCCATCAAAACGCCCTTGAAACATTGTGCTCGGATGGGGCTGCTTGCGTTATGTGACTTCCGGTGCATGGGCGTTGCCGCGAAATCCAGCCCGAGTTCGCAATGTTCCCAGTGAAATGTTTTTTCGAGCGTAAAAAAGACATTTTAGACAAAATCCAGAATGATTTCCAGCGCCGGGGGTTGCTTTGGTCAGCGATGCATGGACAGCAGGAAAAAATTTCGGGGAAGCTGAAGCACCATAAGCCCCTCCCCCCCCCCCCCCCCTGGCTACACCCCTGCTCAATATATATGATGTAATGCAGAGACGCCATTAGTAAATTGATCCGTATGACTACAAAGGTGCAGGGGCTTTACTTTACGTATGATAAGTCATTGAGAAGAGAGAAAGGAGCGAGGTCTGGATGTGATATGACGCGGAGACATCCGGTCAACCCGCCAGAAGCATTGAATCTTACAACTGCGTCATCTGCGTTTGTCCGGCCCTTCCTCCTTCTAGAGCATTTTCCCTTTATACACAATTTTTTTTCTAGATTGAGATGACTGGGCACGGTGGCACCAAAAGAATGCGGTCAAACTCTCTGCTTTTCTTTGTGCATTTCTGTCTCCTGCGCACTGCATACTGCCTGGAGCACAACGTGGTCACGGCGGCTACGTACGAGCACGGCGATCTCATCTGCCATCAAGCTGCTGATCATCTTCTGATGCCACACACGCAGCTTCTGCAAGTGGCGACGCCGTGCGGAACGAGTATAAAGGGCCACTATTATCTTTCGGTGCCACTACTCGGCACGGTGGCACCGAAAGAATGCGGTCAAACCTTCTGCTTTTCTTTGTGCAGGTGAGAAAGGATTACGGCAAGTGTTACCGTTCAAGCGATCCTTTTCTACTAGTGCTGCCGTGCCCATGGCTGTGTTGCTGGCTTGATGTTTTTTTGCCTCCGGAAGTTACTGCTTTTAGATGGGGACATTGAAACTAACCCCGGGCCCGAAGTTGCTCAAATCTTGAAACAACTTAAGGAAATCGCAGCTGATATTACGGATATCAAACAAAACCGCCTGGTAGAAATTGGAAAAAAGGTAGACGCTTTATTGAAACTTGAAGACAAGGTCACTTTATGCAAAAACCGGCTTTCTCATATTAACGAAGTTGTTTGTTCTGACCCTTGAAAAGAAAATAGATGAATTGGAGAACCACAGTAGAAGACCTAATTTGATTATTTTTGGCCTAACAGAATCAGAGAGGTTTTGAAAACAGCGAATCACTGGAAACAGCCGTAAATAAAGGTATCTTCCTAGAACTTCTCAAACTGAGCCCGATAGCTATTGAACGAATACATAGATTAGGTCGTCCGTCCACGAATAAGAAACGACCTGTCATCCTGAGATTGTTCGATACAAGAGACAAAGTGTTAATTTTTAAAGAATGCTACAAGCTGAAGAACACTACTATATCAATAAGTGAAGGCTATTCGCGAAAAGTTCGAGAAGTTAGAAGGAAGCTGTGGGCAAGGGCGATAGAAAACTGCGAGAAGGGTGACAAATTTTCCTTAGCTTTTGTCAAATTACACATCAATAGGACAGCTTATGTTTGGAGCGAGGAAAAAATGAAAGAATCCCTGTTAAAAAAACGACGCAGAAAAACCATACCGCCCAACGACCCGCCGTCACGCGCAAGCACAGAAAAAGGCACGAGAGTCGCCGATGATCCAGGCAATATTTCAAAACTTTCATGTTTAGAAATCTTCGAACCTGCCATCCACGAAAATTCAGTTTTAGCCAAGGATAAACGTCTGCGTATCGTGAATTTTAATGCTCGTAGCGTGGTGAACAAGACAGTTTCCTTAGAAATTCACTTGCTGCAACACGATCCGCACATCACAGTCATACCGGAAACCTGGTTGCGCAGCGATATAACAAATTAACTTGTTTTTCCCCCCATTACAAAGTATTTCGTAAGGATAGACTGCGCAGAGGCGGACGTATAACCGTTCTAGTTAAAGATTAAATCGTTGCCACGCGCTTATCGGTGATACTCCCGAACTAGAATACCTATGCGTCAGGTTATCGTGCTGGGGTCAATGTTTTGTGCTGTTCGCATTTTATAGACCACCTGATGCTACACAAGATTACTTGAATAAACATAAAGAGCACATGTCTCTCTACCAAAATAAGAACATTTTTCAGATCGGCGATCTTAACTTGCCTGATGTCAATTTGGAGCTCCTCCAAGCAAACAATAAGGCTGATGCAAATGCTAACAATATTGACACGTGTACTTATCTTTATCGGGCGACCACGCTTCGCCGCCTAGCAAATGCTATCACACAGCGCGGGACGCGCCTGCATGTATTCGAAGTTTCTGGAAAGTTATCGATGCTTCTATCCGCGGTCTGTTGTCGCCGAACTTTGTGTTATCTGATTTCATCGCCTGACGCGAATGGTGTAGAACTATGTGGAAGGCACGCGGGTCCCAACGATTAGTCTGGAACATTCGATGACTGCTCTATAAAAGCCGACGCGCTTGACCCGCTGATCAGATTTTCGACGATCGCCGACTGTGTTCGCCGCTTTCGTTGTGCTATAAGTGTAGCCTGTTTTGTGGGCACAGGTTCGCCCAATAAAAATCTAGTTTTGCCTTTCACAGTATTGTTACTGTGTTCTTAACGTCACCACCACGTGACATCTGGTGGAGGTGCTTTGCGTTCATGTACCGGACGCCCCCACAAAGCCGTGACCCAAGCCCTCACTCGGAAGACACCAACGTCGCCAAGAACCAGCGAGGTAGCCGCAGGCTGCAAGGACTGCCCCCGGAGCACGGACTTTTGCCTGAGACGACTAGGAAGATGGCCACCACGTCCACACCAATGGCAGCCCCAGCGTCACCCGTCGTGCTGCAGCAGCCCAGGGAGCCTCCGACGTTCCGCGGTTCAACTTTCGAGGACCCGGAAAGCTGGCTTGAGACGTACGAGAGAGTCGCTACCTTTAACAACTGGAACAGCGACGACAAACTGCGATATGTCTTCTTCGCTTTGGAAGACGCGGCCAGGACGTGGTTCGAGAACCGAGAAGCCACCTTAACGACCTGGGAACTTTTCCGAAGCGGCTTCCTGCAGACGTTCGCAAGCGTCGTACGCCGAGAACGAGCCCAAGCGCTATTAGAAACCCGGGTGCAACTACCAAATGAGACCACCGCAATTTTTACAGAAGAAATGAGCCGCCTATTCCGCCACGCCGACCCGGAAATGTCCGAGGAAAAGAAAGTCCGCCTACTCATGCGTGGTGTGAAGGAGGAACTTTTTGCCGGGATGGTACGAAGCCCACCGAAGACCGTCGACGAGTTTCTTCGCGAGGCCACCAGCATCGAAAAGACACTCGAGATGCGAAACCGGCAATTCGACCGCCGCACGAACGCGACAAACTACGCCGGAGTTCAGTCACTGACCACCGACGACCTACGCGAGACTATCCGAGCTGTCGTGCGGGAGGAGCTACAAAAGCTGTTCCCATCATCACAGCCTCAAGTGGCTTCGATTGCCGACGCCGTGCGTGAGGAACTCCAACAACAACTTGGAGTAGCCCGTGAATCGCCGCAGCCTGAGCCGCAAGCGATGACCTACGCCGCCGTCGCACGCCGTCAAGGTCCCCCTCCGCGACCGCGCCAGGGCCCTGTCACGCCGCAATTCCGTCGTCCGCCGCCGCCGCCGCCGCCAGCACGACCACCCGTCGCCCAGCGCAGCTACCCGAGGAAGACAGACGTTTGGCGCGCTCCTGACCACCGCCCGCTCTGCTACCACTGCGGGGAAGCCGGCCATGTGTACCGCCGATGCCCATACCGGGAGATGGGACTGCGAGGTTTCGCCGTTAACGCGCCGCGGCCACAGATTGGCGAACGACCTCGTGATATCGCCGACTACCTCGCCGCCACTCAGTGGAGCCCTCGACGAGCTTCCCGTTCGCCGTCACCAGGCCGCTACCTGTCGCCGCAGCGCCGACCATACACTGGCCCAGCCCGCGGCAGGTCCGTCAGCCCATATCCGGAAAACTAAAAGCAGCAACCGATGGAGGTGCGGTTGCTGTTCGTCGAACTGACGAAGATCCTCCGCCGCCGACGAAGACGACGAAGCAACCATCTCGACGACCTAATGACGACACGCCGCTGTCCCGACGAAGTCAGGAAGCCAAGACTACACCGACGAAAGACGACTTGACGACGCGACGTTCAAGCTTCAGTGCAACACGACGCAGCCGTGATCCGACGCCAAGACCCAACTGCAACGCCAGACAAAGAACCACCGACCTCGACGTGCTTCTCGACGGCCACGCAGTTACCGCCTTAGTGGACACAGGGGCTGATTACTCCGTCATGAGTGGACACATCGCCGCCCAGTTGAAGAAGGTTAAGACTGCATGGGAAGGCCCTCAAATTCGCACCGCAGGAGGACACCTCATCACGCCGACTGGAATCTGCACGGCAAGAATAACCATTCATGACCGGACTTACCCTGCCACTTTCGTTATCCTCCAACAGTGTTCACGAGACGTCATTCTCGGTATGGACTTCCTGAACCAACACGGCGCAATCATCGACCTGAAGTCACAGTCAATAACGCTGTCGGAAGATAAAGCGATACCGCCGGAGAGCCCTCGTAGTCACCACGCCTTGAGTGTGCTCGAAGATCAAGTGAGCATCCCGCCTCGCTCCAGCATTGTTATTTTGGTCGGCACCGAAACACCCGCTGACGTAGAAGGCATCATCGAAGGCGACCAACGTCTACTGCTCGACCGTGAAATTTGTGTCGCAAGAGGGATCGCTCGACTGCACGGAGGAAACACGAAAGTGTTGCTCACAAATTTCAGCAAGGAGTTCAAGCACATCAACAAGGGCACGACGATCGCATACATCGAGGAAATTGTGGAAACCAGCGATGCCTTTGTCCTCTCGGATTCTGTCGCATCTACCCCGACGACCGTAGTTCCCGAGCCAGACTTCGACATAAGTCCAAGTCTCCCCGTGATTAAGCAGCAACAGCTCAGAAGTCTGCTTCGACGATACAAAGGCTGCTTTTCGACGTCATCGAGGATTCGACAAACACCAGTCGCAAAGCATCGCATAATGACCGAAGAATGCGCTCGACCACTACGCCAGAGCCCTTACCGAGTTTCGACGCGGGAACGTGAAGCTATAAGAGAACAAGTCGACGAAATGCTGCGCGACGACATCATCCAGCCGTCGAAAAGCCCGTGGGCATCCCCTGTTGTCCTGGTAAAGAAAAAGGACGGAACCCTACGTTTCTGTGTCGATTATCGTCGACTGAACAAGATCACGAAGAAGGATGTATACCCCCTCCCACGGATAGACGACGCATTAGATCGGCTCTGCAACGCTAAATACTTCTCGTCGATGGACCTCAAGTCTGGCTATTGGCAAATTGAAGTCGACGAAAGAGATCGCGAAAAGACCGCCTTCATCACCCCAGACGGCCTCTACGAGTTCAAGGTTATGCCATTTGGACTGTGCTCGGCGCCTGCAACGTTCCAGCGCGTGATGGACACGGTTTTAGCAGGATTGAAGTGGCAGACCTGTCTCGTTTACTTGGATGACGTCGTTGTCTTCGCCGAAAATTTCGACGATCACCTTAGGCGGCTTGCAACAGTACTCGAGGCCATCAAGTCATCAGGGCTCACTCTGAAGCCAGAAAAGTGCCGCTTCGCCTACGATGAGCTTCTATTCCTAGGCCACGTCATCAGCAAGTCTGGAGTCCGCCCCGACCCGCAGAAGACAGCTGCCATCGCAAAGTTCCCGCAGCCCACCGACAAGAAGGCAGTGCGTAGATTTCTTGGCATGTGTGCCTACTACAGGCGATTTGTCAAGGACTTTTCACGCATCGCTGAGCCGCTGACACAGCTAACTAAATGTGACATCGAGTTCAAGTGGGAAACGCCGCAGGCCGACGCATTTGAAGAACTCAAACGACGCATGCAGTCGCCGCCCGTACTTGCGCACTTCGACGAGCTCGCCGATACCGAAATCCACACTGACGCCAGTAGCCTAGGCCTCGGTGCCGTCCTAGTCCAGAGAAAAGATGGACATGAACACGTGATAGCTTACGCTAGCCGGTCATTGTCAAAAGCGGAAGGCAATTATTCCACAACGGAAAAGGAATGCCTCGCCATCGTTTGGGCTACAGCGAAATTTCGCCCCTACCTATATGGCAGGCCATTCAGAGTGGTCAGCGACCATCACGCGTTGTGTTGGCTAGCTAACTTAAAGGACCCTTCAGGACGGCTGGCACGGTGGAGCCTCAGACTACAAGAATACGACATCACTGTAACATACAAGTCCGGTCGAAAACACTCAGATGCCGATTGCCTATCACGCGCCCCCATTGACCCGCCGCCGCAAGATAACGAGGATGACGACGCCTTCCTTGGAATAATAAGCGCGGAAGACTTCGCTGATCAACAACGAAGGGACCCGGAGCTAAAAGCCCTCGTCGAGTATTTGGAAGGGCACACCGACGTTGTCCCTAGGGCATTTAAGCGTGGATTATCTTCGTTCACGCTTCAAAACAACCTACTCGTGAAGAAAAACTTTTCACCAGTCCGCGCCAACTACCTTCTTGTTGTTCCGTCGGCGCTGCGTCCAGAAGTACTGCACGCCTTACACGACGATCCAACTGCTGGGCACCTCGGATTCTCCCGGACGCTGTCGAGGATACATGAAAGGTATTACTGGCCGCGTCTTACCGCCGACGTCGCCCGTTACGTCAAGACATGCCGAGACTGTCAACGACGCAAGACACCACCGACAAGGCCAGCAGGGTTACTACAGCCGATCGAACCTCCTTGTCGACCATTCGAGCAGATTGGGATGGATTTGTTGGGGCCGTTTCCGACGTCAACATCCGGGAATAAGTGGATCGTCGTGGCGACGGACTATCTCACCCGCTTCGCTGAAACAAAAGCTCTACCGAAAGGCAGCGCAGCCGAGGTGGCGAAATTTTTCGTCGAGAACATCCTGCTGCGACATGGCGCCCCAGAAGTCCTCATCACTGACAGAGGAACGGCTTTTACAGCAGAGCTCACCCAAGCCATTCTGCAATATAGCCAGACAAGCCACAGGAGGACAACTGCCTACCATCCGCAAACTAATGGTCTCACGGAGCGCCTGAATAAGACCCTCGCCGACATGCTAGCGATGTACGTCGACGTTGAGCACAAGACGTGGGACGCGGTCCTGCCGTATGTAACCTTCGCTTACAACACGGCGGTGCAAGAAACAACACAGATCACGCCGTTTAAGCTGGTTTACGGCAGGAACCCGACGACGACGCTCGACGCCATGCTGCCCCACGTCATTGACGAAGAGAATGTTGACGTCGCTAGCTATCTCCAGCGCGCCGAAGAAGCCCGACAGCTCGCCCGCCTCCGGATCAAGAACCAACAGAGGACCGACAGCCGACACTACAACCTCCGACGACGCTTCGTCGAGTACCAGCCCGGCGACCGTGTTTGGGTATGGACACCGATACGCCGACGAGGACTCAGTGAGAAGCTACTGCGGCGCTATTTCGGACCCTACAAGGTCATCCGACGTATTGGCGCTCTGGACTATGAGGTCGTGCCAGACGGCATTTCGCATTCACAGCGGCGCCGCGCACGATCTGAAGTGGTCCACGTGGTGCGCCTTAAACCCTTTTACGGACGCTGACGAACTTCGTTATTTTTGTTGTTTTCTTTGCTACGAGTGCTTTTGTGTATTACTTTCGTTTGTTTGCAGCATCGGGTCGATGCTTTTTTTAAGAGGGGGGTATTGACACGTGTACTTATCTTTATCGGGCGACCACGCTTCGCCGCCTAGCAAATGCTATCACACAGCGCGGGACGCGCCTGCATGTATTCGAAGTTTCTGGAAAGTTATCGATGCTTCTATCCGCGGTCTGTTGTCGCCGAACTTTGTGTTATCTGATTTCATCGCCTGACGCGAATGGTGTAGAACTATGTGGAAGGCACGCGGGTCCCAACGATTAGTCTGGAACATTCGATGACTGCTCTATAAAAGCCGACGCGCTTGACCCGCTGATCAGATTTTCGACGATCGCCGACTGTGTTCGCCGCTTTCGTTGTGCTATAAGTGTAGCCTGTTTTGTGGGCACAGGTTCGCCCAATAAAAATCTAGTTTTGCCTTTCACAGTATTGTTACTGTGTTCTTAACGTCACCACCACGTGACAATATTTTTGACATTATGCTAACACATGATCTTATTCAAGTGGTTAATGAACCCACGCGTGTGCAAGGGTCATCATGTTCTATATTAGATGTTATTTTTTTAAACCGAACCTTTTACGAGCATACCGTGGCAATCGAAGATGGCTTATCTGACCATTACCTTATTGCACTTTCCTTGCCCATTGTCAAAACTACTGTTCCTAAAACGGCCAATACCAAATCTTTTAAAGATTACACCAGAGCGGATGACGCCAGCATAGTCGACTACATGGAAACTTGTCTTACGCGCATTACAGATAGGGGTAGTGATGTGTCTACACTTTGGACCGCGTTTACTACAATGTGCAGGTATTGCATAGATACATTCATACCCACTAAAACTAAGAAAGTCAATAAAAGTACGCCTTGGATGACGCGTGGAATATTCCAACTAAAGCGCAAAATCAAACGAATAAAAAAGAAGCATCCACGCACGGTCGTTATCACGGAACTCCAAAAAAAGCTGTCATGCGCCGTGCGCGATACAAAAAATTTAATGTGTCCACAAGATTGCCCAACTTTATAAAAAAACGCACCGGATAAGTTTTGGGGATACCTTGGCAAGAAGACTATTACGGACATTGCAGTTAATGGAACCATTCTTAACGACTTAAATGCCATCGCACAATATTTTAACGCTTATTTTCATAGCGTATTCTCCCGCGCACGATCAGGCCCATCCTTGAGTTCTGCAGTGCTTGAAGAGCATGAGGCGAACTTTATATCTTACCATGGCATTGTGTCTATGTTACTCAATTTAAAAACCAAAACAACTCCTGGCCCTGACAACCTCCCGAATGTGTTTCTTAGGCGATACCCCCAAACTGTTGCCAAGTTCTTAGTTTTATTATACAGAGCATCTTTGTTGTGCGCGAAAGTGCCTGAAGATTGGAAGATGGCTCGAGTTGTTCCGGTCTTAAAGAAAGTCGATCGATTATTGCTCGAGAATTACCGCCCCATATCATTTACGTCATCTTGCTGCAAACTTTTCGAGTAGATAATCGCAACTCGCATTAATGAATTTTTAGATGAACACTCCATACTAACAAGTGCTCAACATGGCTTCAGAAAAGGTTATTCCACTAACACACAATTAGTAACAATAATTGATTCAATTGACAAAGCTTTGGATGCCAACGGTCAAATTGATGCAGTGTTTTTGGACTTCAGTAAAGCATTCGATAGGGTAATTCACAAAAAGCTAATTTTAAAATTAGGGGCAGTTACCTTCCGGACATCAAAATTACATGGACTACGGACTATTCGGATAATCGCCAACAGTATGTTTCAGTTGACGATCACAGCTCGGGATATCTACCAGTCACGCCTCAGTGCCAGCAGAAGTACCGACTTGAACCGCTTCAGTACGTCTCGCCTAACCGTTTAGTGCATAGAAGACACACGTCATGTCCAATAGACCGCGCAAGCGCGTAAAAAACCCCAGAAACTATCGCCGAATGTATACTTGCCATGCAAAACGAAGCGCTCGCCCAAGCCAGCATGCCGACTACCCACAGATGGCGCCACTGCGTAGCAATATGGTGGCGCCCATGAAAAAACGGTATATACGGCGCCTAGAGTCCCGACCAAGATCACTCGAGTGCACAGAAAGCCGCTTGAAGCCTCCACCGGCTGCACGCGGAGTCTTGTCCGCATTGGTTCTTCTGGGCACTCATCGCCGGTATGTATACAGCACACAGGGTATCCTCGGTTCCAGCTGGTAAATTTCCTCAAGTTTGCAGTTGTCCTTCAGGACTTGCTCTAGGTATTGATTTGGGCTACTTGATTGGTCGTACTAGGAATATCAATAGTGCAATTGAGTCTCCCAGTACATTACACGACTGCTTTCGTTTATTTGGACGTGAAACGTGTTCTCATGGTGAAAGAAACTTTGCCAGCGGATGTGGAACATCGTTTCGGCTGCAGGCGTCACGAGTACATGATCTTTTTCGTTGGAGGCAACTGGTCAATAAACCCACACATGCTACCTCAAAGCATCAATGCTGCCGGATGCGAGTACCTCTTCATGCAATAAACGAGAAGAAGGGGGGTTAACCAAGGGGCCCTATTTGTATTATTCATATCATAAGAAGCCAACAAACAACGACACCAAGGAAAACATAGGGAAACTACTTCTACTTAATAATTGAATTAAACAAATGATAAATTAATGAAAACCAAAGTGGATGAGAAATCAACTTGCCGCAGATGGGGAATGATCCCACGTCCTCGCATTACGCGTGCGATGCTCTAACCAACGGAGCTACCGCGGCACCGTTTTCCCATCCAATTTCTTGGGTATTTATCATTTACTACTACAACTATCCCTCGGTGTGTTGGCCAGCGCCGCCACTCAAAAACCTTGGCGGCGGTTGTGGGTTCGGTTGCGAAGGCTGTGAGTTCGGTTGCCACCTGCGGCAAGTTGTTTTTTTTCATCCACTTTAATTTCCATTAACTTATCGTTTCATTACTTCATTTATTAAGCACAAGTAATTTCCGCTATGTTGTCCTTGGTGTCAGTGTTTGTTGGCTTCTTATGATATGACTAACATATATATATATATATATATATATATATCACAGATGAACGTTTCTCTCCATGATCCAGTTGCTATAAAAGCACCCGAAATGACAGAATGAAGGTGAGATGTGCGCAATATCATTTTCTGACGTTTCGGCCAGCGTCTGGGCTTCGGCACTAAAATCTCCCTCATTAATATATAATATATATATATAATATATATATATATATATATATATATATATATATATAATGAGAGAGAGAGAGAAAGAGAGAGAGAGAGATTGTCCACCCGCCGTGGTTGCTCAGTGGATATGGGGTTGGGCTGCTGACCACGAGGTCGCGGGATGGAATCCCGGCCACGGCGGTCGCATTTCGATGGGGGTGAAATGCGAAAACACCCGTGTACTTAGATTTAGGTGCACGTTAAACAACCCCAGGTAGTCGAAATTTCCCGAGTCCGCCTCTACGGCGTGCCTCATAATCAGACAGTGGTTTTGGCACGTAAAACCCCATAATTTAATTCTTTTTTCAGAGATTGCTTGCCCCTCACTAAAAAAAAGTTGATACGTCACTGCATGACACGCCATCAAATGCGCTGGCTGAGTGTGGCATGCCTATATCTTGCCTCATGTCCTTGAGAAGTTTATATTGGAAGTTTGAAGGGCGCGACTAGAATGACTGACGCATCACTGGGAACCGATGATGTCTAAGCTTGTCGTGGTAATAGCTGATATTCCTTATTTCACAATGAATCAATCCAGAGTAGATGCGCCATGCCGCTATACTTTGTCGCAGTGACACTAAGAGACTATTGAATTGTTTCTGCAGTGGTGACAAAATTAAAGGAATGTTGGTGGCAGGAGTGTGGGCAACACCGCCTAACACAAAACAAAATTATTGGGTTTAGTATGCCAAATCCTAGCGTATTTCACTACCTATAAATCCATGAACGTCGAAAAGAGTGGTAGCAAGCATGGGAAAACGCGGAATGCAATAAACAATGCAGCTTTGGATAATTTAGAGTTTGGGATTATTTAGAAATTAGGACAGGGATCAAGTTAAAATGACGAACTTTCGTGTCCATATCACAGGGGATCTTCATGTCTTAGCAGCACTTCCCGTCGGGCTAGTCTGTTCATGTGTAACATTAAGGAGGCAGATGCAGGAAAGTGACGACTTGAAAACTCGTTTGGGTACGCCGCCTGCCTTACTTCTGTTTGCTTCTTTAATATTCATTGTCGTTATGACTATGTATACCTATATTTTATTTGGCACACAGGGTATCCTCGGTTCCAGCTGGTTCCACAGACTATGGTTTTTCGCTCGCCTTCGTACAGCACGTTCAATTCGTAAAGCGCAGGGTGGTTACTCACCAGGTGTCCACAAACAACGGCAAAGACACAGACCCGCGCGCTCGCAGCGCTACTCGAGAATGAAATGCCAGCGAATGGTTCACTGCTCCCCGTCTGCCGCGAGCCTTATTGTTCACAGGCAACAAATGTGGCCGATTGAAAATGTTGCGTTAAAAAAAAACTTCAACTTTGAATTAGGGCTGTCGTGCGAAATAAGAAATTGCAACAAATAATTGAGGACCTTAGCCGAGAAAGCTGGCAAGACAACAAGAGTCAATGATCGGCAGTCAGCCTCTAGAATATGTGCAAAGGATACGTTTGTATAAGTCACTTACTCACGGGAGATTTACGAAATTTACAGCAGAATGAAAATGGGTTGGAGCGCCTACAGCTGGCATTATCAAAGCATGATCGGCAGCTTTCCGCTGCGTTTGAAAAAGAAAGTATGTAATCATTGCATTATATCAGTATTAACCTATGAGCAAACATGGAGTTTAACCAAGAAGCCTGAGAAGAAATTAATCACTGCGCAACGGATCGATAGAACGAAAAATATTAGGCGTGACGGTAAGAGACACGTAGACAATGGTGTCGCTTGCAGAGCAAACGGGTGCAGCCGATATTCACGTTGACATAAGGAACGAAAAGAAATGGGGCTGCCATCTAATGCGTAGTACAGATAGCTGGTGGTCTATCAGAGTTGCATAATGAGTGGCACAAAAAGGGAAGCGCAGTTGAGGTTCGCACAGGATTATGTGGTATGAAGGTATAAGGAAATTCGCAGGCACAAATAGGAATCAGCTAGCACAAGACAGAGGTAACCGGAGGGCGCTAGAAGAGGCCTTTGTCTTTCAGTGGCCGTAACAATTGGTTGAACATGTTGTTGATGACGATGATGATAAAAATATGGTTTGCGCGATGAAATGTGTTCAACAGGATACGATAAGCCTCAGTTCTTTTATGCAGTCACTTCTGACACATGCCAGTGACAAAACGGTGCACAAAAAGATTTCATCCAGAATATGCAACAAGATTATACAAAAGCCACATCTACTCTTGCGTAGTAGAGCACCGCGGCCTTAACACACAGCCACATCTAGGAAAAGGCGTTACTCCGTCGGTAACGCGACTAGAAAGGCACTAACCTCGCCGATGTACCTTTCCAGCATAAGCGCCAACCGTGTCCTCCAGCCCACCGAGAATCGCATCGATGTCGCACTCAGCTTTGCAAGGGTTCGTTCAGCTTTCTTGCCAAAAGTTCGGTGCCGCGTCGGTACGAAGTCACTTATGCAACATCCGCGCGAGTTCTCTGGAAACACCTGGCGGTCGTGCTCTGCTCGCGGGACAATCGTGCCGACGACGTGACTGATCTCGGAACCCCGTATCCGCTTTGCCGACGATGACAGCTTCGCTTGAGCGTGCGCTCAGTGACGTCCTGTGGAATATGTTGCCGGCTTCCGTTGGGGGGACTGCCGCCGGAGAGCGTTGTCCGAGAACGGCGTTAGCGTGCGTCGTCCAGAAATCCTTGTTGTCATCTGTATTGTTATTATAAAAGCACTATTCCTTAATGATGGAACGTTTTCAAATGAAAGTGCAAACGGAATTCTACTGCTGGTACTGATTTACACAAGGCCGTATTTTCTATGACAGCCGTCTAACCCAAGTCGGCGCGTGTCTGTCCTCCGATGAGGCGATATCCGATTGCGCTTTTTTTGGCGCTAGCATCCTTAGGGTATACTTGACGCATTTTCTAGGGGCTCTCTATGTGCGGAATTATCTGTCTATCTATGTTTGTATCTAACCATTTTCCTGCCTACTTGGGTCACTGGGTATACTCAGTGGTGGAATGGGTAGCAGATCGTACAGCTGTGATGAGGTAATAGGTTTCTACTTGGGTCACTGTGTATGTCGAAATGGGCACATACGTGCCGGTATTCAACGAAACTTTTTCACGCACACATAGGTTACTCTACACGTGTGTCTGTACAGGTACTGCTGCTCGAAGAAACACTTTGGCGCCAACTCGGAGTACGGTGTATGAGCCACTAGGTCTGCGCTCGCCTCCAATGAGGCAAGCACAGACCTAGTGGCTCACTCCAATGATGAGTAGATGTGTCCCGCTCTTCAATGAACGTCTTTGACGATAGCTTGGGTAGCTACGTATGTTCCGATGGGGATGTGCCACTATTTAATGACGGATAAGGTCGCTTAAATTTCTTCGATGCTGAGCGGGATCGCACCAACGTCACAAGACTTCCTAAAGGACAGCAGCCCGACGCAGAAGCAGGCTGTGGCGAAAACTGACTGGATATGTGCCACTTTTCAATGAATGTCATGCACACCAAACGCTTTAGCGAGTTGCGCAATGAATGGGCTACGTATGTGCCGCTCTTCAGTGAATTGCTCGCCAACTTGTGCCACCGAGCGTACGGCGAGCGAGGAAACAAACCTCAGCGTCCGCAGGCACCGGCGCGCCGTGTCTCTCGTCTCGAAGGCCATCGCGGCCGAGCCACCAGATGCTGCAGCAGGTCCAGAAAAAGGGGCCCGGTTGCCATATGATGCGTTTCTCAGGCGCCATGGATTTCGGAGCCTACGCACAGACCTCGCGGTGGCGGCGCTCCATGGTTCCGAGTGGGGAAGCGCGAAAGAGGGATACCGCTGCAGTGAACGCCTAGCCATACGTCGTTTAGGCGATGGCCATACGTTGTGTCGCTTATTCAGTCAATGCTAACGCATTACCGTCGACAGCATTCGCGGAATCGGTTCTGACGCATTTTCTTTTTTGGGCGCTGATCTTAGGTGCCTCCGGAGTGCGTCAGCGTAACCGAGCGAAAGACGAACGCGGATCGCAGCGGGGGATGAAAGTCGCGAGGAGAAAAGAGGAGGAGGAGGGTGCAGCCGAACAACGCCAGCTGTCTAGCAGGCGTTGAGCGTAAACATGAGGCGAAAAACAGAGGAGGAGGCAATGGCGAAAAGTGGGAAAGAGGCATGTGTTGCGGCGAAGTATTGCAAGTGCGGTGACCGCGGTGGCGCTTGTGTCGGCGTAGTGCGGAGAGGGCGCTAGAAGGAAGTAATATCAGGTTCGACCTCTCATACAAACATGCGGGTACAGTAGTAGAGCAGCAGCTTCCAGGTTTATTTTATGCAGACAGCATTGCGTTGCTAGTTAACAAGCAGAGTGATTTGCAACGTCTGGCTAATATCTGTGGACAGGAAGGCAATTATTTAGGTTTGAATTGCAGTGTTAGAAAATCGTGCGTATTGGTATTCAATGAAAACACTGAACAGACAGTGGCAATACAGGGCCAGGAAATACCTCTGCAAGAAAATATATACACCTTGGTATATGGATAAACGAAGCCAATAGATAATGGAAACACAGGAAAAATACAATAACAGTGAAGCGGAAGAGAAATGCAGGCATAGAAAATGAAGCACGGAGCGCTATGGCGATACAATAGGTACGAGGTGCTCCGGGGTATGTGGAAAGGTGTAATGGTTGCAGGACTTACTTTTCGAAATGCGGCTGTTTAGCTTTAAATCAGGGGTACAATCAAGACTCGATGGGAACTAAAGGTCAGTGGGACGCCCCACACTGGGCGTTCACGGGAAGACTCAAGTGAAGCGGTGCAGGGTGATATTGGCTGGAATATATAGTGTTGAAATGAGGGAAGCTCACAGTAACAGTGATTGTGAATAACGACTGAAGAACATTTAAGAAAGTAAATGGGCTGAGAGAGTGTTGAGGTATGTGTGCAGGAAAAACATTGACTCCCAGTGGAGGAAAATAACTAGGAAGCTTACAAGCAAGTATGCGGCCTGTATAGGGTGGGCAACACAGCAACAAAGAAGGTCAAGCTGAAAGTCAGAGAGGCTAAAATAATCTCATGGGTGGCGGCAATGGAAAAGAAACCTGCCATGAATAACTTCTTAAGAGGAAAAGACGAAATCGGGAAAGAAACCGTTTGTGATAACTCAAAGGGAAGCTCATTACTTTTCGAAGCGAGATCGGGATGCCTTAGAACACGCACCTATAAAGGGAGATATAAGAAAGAAGAAGCATGTGGTTGCAGCGGTAAAACTAGGAAAACGATGTAGCATGTTTTATTAGAATGTGAAGACGTCTGCCCAGCGGTCGATTTAGGCACCACTGGACTCCTTCAAGCCCTTAGGTTCACTGAGAGCAGTGGAAAAGTAAACATGTCCGCAGCAGAGATTAGCAAGAAGCGATTGGAAGATTGGTGTAACAAAAGTAGGGAAACGACGAAAAACGGAGACGTAAAAATGCAAAGTACGCAATAATGGGTCAGAAAATTTGGTTGTGGGAGTTCATATAGTTTTTTTTTTCTTTTTTTGCTTTTTAACCTAGGTAGGACATTAGGCAGTACAATAGCAAGAGCTTGGTGGCGCAACCCACCGCCCCGTTCCAAAGGGGACGCTCATAACATCCATCCATCCGTCCACGTGGTGTCGTATGAAAAAAGAAATCTATGATTTATATTGTATGCAGACCATGTATGCAGCCTAAACAGCTTCGCTGGCAATAAGTCCCCAAATGAAAGTTGCCGCCCGACGAATTTTTTTTTATATTGTCCCCTTGCCACAACATAGGAAAAGGAAAATGCTTTTGCAAGACGTTCTCAGTTAGCCGTCACGCTGTGAATTCACAATTGACTTCGACTAGGCGCACTGGCCGACTGCTCCTGTTAATAAAATGTGCTTTCAATGCGGGACACGGAATCTTCAGTAAAGAGAACAGGGCAGCGACATCAAAAGTATAGGCAAGGACACTCAATCGTCTCTAGCTGGCTGACGCTTGTAGCTGTTCATTTCGGATGCATATAGGAGTTTATTCACATCTCCTCTACTGAACGTTTCTCAGCAGCCTAATCTGTAAAAATACACATTTACCTACACAGTGAACGTCTTTACACAAAAAAGGGGGTAAATATGCTTGTCGCAGAGACCACACTCTAATGTAAATTCGGAACTTTTTTAAATAGGCGTTTTTTTCGGCGTACCCGATAACAAGCGCGCTTGTAAAAACAAACTGTACGGTGTTTGAAGACACCCCAACCAAAGAGTGAGGCATACAGGCTTAATTCATTCCTGATTTATTACCCACCATGAAGGGTGCCACGATGGGTGTACAGCCCTTACACCGGGTATCCTAGATAGCTTGAAACGAATTTGAGGTTGTACAGGTTATAGATGAAGGATACATAAGGCTCATTGCTGATTAGAGTCGTGTGAACCTACGCGTCTTTTGAAGTTGAATGATAGTGACGTAATTGTACGTGTGGATGCATACGCGCACACACACACACACACACACACACACACACATATATATATATACGCGACCCTACGACGGGCGGCAAAGGCGTCTACTACGGCGTCCGCGATTCGCGTGGCCAACGCCAAGCGCGGCGGTTGTGTCCACGCTGTACGGAGCGGCGGGCGAGGAGGACGCCAAGGCACTCTAGCAGCAGCTGGAGAAGGACCTCCCGCGCCAAGGGAAAAGGGAATGCATCCGTTCCGCGTTTCTCGCTCGCGCACGCGAGAATGAATCGCGTTGGCCTGCTCACCCCACACGCTTTCACTCATACGGAACCTTACGGCGACGGCGACGTGTTATTTGCTTCATCGCATAGTGATCATTACAAATTTAATATTGGGCTACGAAAATTCCGTGTTTTCCTGCTTTAAAAAACCGATTTGAATGAGTTTAAAGGCTGCGGGTTCTGCGGTATTATTAAAGGAGTTCCGCTGGTGGACGTTGGCAAGCATAGAAGTAAACTAATTTAGCAAAATCAATCAGTATAAATTTATTGTTCAGATTTAGAGCACAGCAGGTGAATATGACAGGTAGAGTGGATAAAAAAGGCGTACATATTGGAGTGGCTGAGCTCTTTCACGCGCATCTGTGCAAACGCTTCCGTTTCTGACAGCGGTCGTACCAGTCAAGACTTCATGGCCGCTTTCAAGAAGATCAAGAGCGGAAGTGTAGTATTTGACTTGTATAAATCGCGGGCAATTACCATCGCTGCATTAGGAACAAGCGGCCAAGCGCCCGTTCTGTTAAAATTTAGTTCTTTCATGAACGTTGCGAACCAGGAAAACTGAGGGATACTGCCGCCTATAAGTGCCTTCACGTGCATTCATTTGTGTATTTTTTTCAATCATGCTTCATTTATAATCATACAGTGTAACGATAAACGCAGAAATTAGGCTGTCGTTATCCGTTATCACACATCAGCAGCGACACTGAAAACAAGCTTCATATGCGTAATACGGCAGTAGGGGGTGCTGAAATCAGTGAGAAGAAATAAGCATGAAATCAGAGAGAATATGGATCCTGAAATGTATTTGGATATCTGTCGTACTTCTCTGTGCATACGTGTCATTATTCCGTCAACAAGAATTATACAGCAGCTTCGTCACATCGCTACACCAACGTCCCGCACTGTGCAATCCGCATGATCCCGTGTTGACTTTCGGCGTAGCAAACGGTGTACTAGTGCGGAAATGTAAAGATAGCATAGCATTAATGTTGCCACGTGTGAGGTGCACAAACAAACATTGCATGAGGTTACAAGTTGCATACGATGAATGCACTATAGTATGCACTGCATTTAGTTGTCAATCATTTAAGTAACCGCTTAACTAGAGTTTCACTTTGCATAAATTCCAGGTAAGCATATTATCTGGATAATATATTTGTCTTAAATACTGCTGCGAAAACGCCACTAAGTGTGAGGAAGAGAAGTATGACCAAAAGCCACGTCATCTGTCGCCTACGGAAGATCTATCGATGTACGTAAATACTACGGCAACACAGCAAAATAAATACTATCAAGAGCGTACCAATGTGCGGAGCGTCTGCTCCCGTCCTTGTCGGCGCGAGGCTGCGCTCGACTCCCGCGCAAAATGCAGCGTAGCGTTGTTCCGGCCGTGACGGCACCGAGGACACCTCACAGGCATCCTCGCACTCCAGCAGCGACACGCGTAAGACATCGCGAAAGCCCCGCGGATACGCACACAAAAAAAGCAAGAGTCGGCCAAGCGTGCCGTTTTGACATCATGGCAGGAATGACCGTGTTTCAAAAGGAGACGACGCATAATGTCTCCACCGGTTATCATGCGTGGAAAATCGTTTGCGCACTCACATTCTTCTGCCGCTTGGGGTGCTGCTTCTCTTCTTGCGAAGCCATATCTCAGCAACATCTAAGCCGTGTTTGTGGTGTCTCGCCACTAGGGCAGCCATGTTTTTTTTCATGTCTAACTCGCCACAAGTAAAGCGTGAGGACCTCTCTACGGAGAGAGAGAGAGACAAAGGCAAAGGAAAGACAGGGAGGTTAACCAGAGATTATCTCCGCTTGGCTACCCTGTACTGGGGGAGGGGCAAGGGGATGCGATAGGTGAGAGAGAGAAGGATTAAAAAAAAAAAAGCTACACACACACGCACGTACACACAAACTTTTCTGTGGGCACTGTCACGTAGCCCGCAAAGGCGTTCCTAGTGTTATGCAGTGCACCGTACAATCCTGCGTCACACAGTGATGTCACAATCTGTCAGTCACAACCTCTCTACGGACGTAATATCAACTCCGGTGTCCTTCACAATAACCAAACATTCATGTGCAGCTATAATCCCCAAATATGGACAGGTTGGCTGCGCAAAACGTTTTATTCCACAAAAAAAAAAAGAAAGATAGGCAGAGCGCCTATCCTCGACATAGCATTTTTTAAATTGGAGTGCATAAGGTGAGAAGAAGAGAGAAAGCTTTTTCTTTTGGCAAGAAAAACGACAAAGCCCCCCCCCCCCTCCACCCTTTCTTTTGGGCGAAGAGGCACTGAGAAGGAGCATAATTTTTTATTCAACCAGAAAAATAAAGAAAGACATAATTTTGTTGAGAATTCAACGCATTTCTATAAGCTGCAGGGCTCACGAACTTACAAAGAAGAACTTAAACTACTGTGGCCCCGATCGTTGGTATCCTTAATTATCCAATCGCGCAGCTGTTTTGCGTTGTGCACATGCTATGCTGCTTCTATATTTAGAATACTGTAGGAAACATTTGCACCAGCACTTTGATAGCTTAAGACGATGCAAATTTCAACCGCTTTCAGTGAGCAGCTGATCGACTTGGCATTTTTCTTCTCTGAAAACCTGTTTGAATCAAACTCGGAATCGTGTCTTTGCCGGTGTAGTCCTCAACACGCGAGACCTATCGCTAATTGATCACACTCGAGCACCAACGCGGTTGGCAATCCCGAGCATGGATACTTTCTTTGCAAGAAGACGCGTTTCACAAAGTCGGACGTCGCCGCCATGCTGGCCTGCCTGGTATAAAGCTAGGAGCTCCGAGAGCTCATCCTGTCTTCGGACACTCTCTCCTGGATGCATTTCCGCTGCAGTCTTAAGACTGCCGAGATGTTTCGTTAGGATGGGCTTTTAAGCAGCAAGAATTTATTTCTTCTTTGCCTTCTCTGTGTTCATGCAAATCTATGAATCATTTGAAAAGATGTTCTGCCGCACGCTCGAGAAAACTTTTGCAACCAAAATACTATCGACCACTAACTAGCAAAAAACTTTGTCGCCTTCAACAGAATGGTCTTCATTACCAACAAAACTGCATGGGCTCGGCAGAGAGAGAAAACCAGGAGTAGGATTGGGCATGCAGTAAACGCTGCTGAATGGTGGCAATGCATTCTAGCTGAAATGACTTGTTTTCTATTTCTCTTTTTGCATGAAGGGTCGGGCGTCGAGAAAGTAGGGCGCTCAGCGACACACATGTTTGAGGGACGGGAACTGATGCACAGTAGGTTTTACAGCGAAGCTGTGAGCCTCTAGTCGGTCGGAATTTTTCGTGTCCGTCAGAAAAAAAAATGAACCGAAATAAAGTGCATATCTCCTTTGTAATCAGGCATACACCACACAGCTCGGTATTCATTTCGATAAAGAAGAGCCCAACACGAGCGCCAGAACAGCATACAAGGCGCCCGTGAACAATGCGAGGCACGTTCCTTCTCCACGCGTGTGTTTCCTGGTAAAGATTACGGTTGCATAAGCTGTTCCGGTCGGAAAGGGCAACAGCAGCATACGAATTAGTCAGGGACGTCTCCTAACTTTATATATAAAAGGGAGACCTGCTTAGCAGCTCATTAAGTTCATCGCAAGACAGCTATAGGTAGACCACGCAAAGACTCCCGAAGAGCAGTGTGAATACAATCCGCGTCAAAAAGTGTCGAATCGTAATGCTCCACAATTGTGTCCTGCTAAGACTAGGCAGCCCAATAAAACATTTCATATCCCCGTCGACGGCACTTCAGTGGTTTTGTAACAGCTTCGCTCGCCATACACTTTCGCAGGGTCGGGATGGTGAGTCAATTTGCTTTCCTTTGAAATATTGCTACATTATTGTATCATTTCCCCCTTCTGCAAAACATTTTTTCCAACGCCTCACCACCTCGTCTGACACGGAGGGTTTCTGCAAAAGAGTGTGGAATGACCCGGCACCTCGCACGGGCCTCAAGTATACGTACCGCTTTAGCGGCCGCAGACCAATGGATAATTACACGTTCTTACTGCGAATTCGTTTTACTGAGGAATATCCGTTTGAAGGTTGTACTTAAATTCATGTTCACGATGGAGCAAATCATACGCAGAGCGGGCCCGCTCATGGGCCCGCTTTGATGTGTGGTATCTGATGTGTGGCAGGCAAAAAAATACTTGTCGGCTAGTGAACTCGGCTCGGAAATCGAGCTTTCCGTGTGACGAGTTGTCCGGTGGTATATACGAGAAATCCTCGTACATGCCGGACGACAAGTTCGCGTTAATGACAATTTGCCTACGACGAGTTGACCTATGACGAGTGGTTCATAACGAGTGGGCCTAGATGCACACAGGTAGTGACGACGGCTAGATGAGGAGCGGCAGTGCCCTCAAATATTCAACTCATCCAGTTGCGTAAACACGCAGTCTCGCAATTGACGCGGTGCGACTGAAAGGAGCCTTTGATAGGCGCACACCTCCACACTGTCACCGTCCGACATGATCCGGAACGCGGTACAGGCGAGCCTTGGGTGGGATCGTAACGAGCTGTTCCGACAGGCAGGGCACCTCGCCTTCTCGGAACGCCAAAGTGACAAAAGGCATAAGGTTACTAAGATAGGTGCTAAACAAGCTGTCACGGCGGCGGTGGCTTTTTCTGTACTTGCTGGCGGCGGCCGCTTGCTCAAATACGGAATGACGTCTGAAGCCTTTCGTATATAAATGAACCAGCCCGCCTGCCACCGCAAACATTGGCTTACGTCGACATCGTGTCGTCGCCGCCAGCTCGTAATGGTGACTATGTTGTGACGCCGACCACTGACACCTTCCTCACCCGCGGTATCACAGAACAACGTACCGTTCTGTCTATAGTAGTGAACCGCACTTGCCTTCCTGTTGTTCATTTCAGCGTGACACCGCAAGTGCTGCCCCGAGGCACTTCACTCGCCTTGTTCTGCGCCTGGGTGAATAAAAAGTGGAGGCATTCACGTTAACGCTTCCCGGCTTATCAGCAGTTCTTGCCCTGACAGCGCCATTAAATCGATGATCGATTTTGACTTTACACATCGGCTGACCGAAGATTTGCCACGTTTTGCTATGTTAAAGAAGAACTTCAGTTTGACCTAGTTGGTGTTTACTGCATGTCACACTGACCGCAAATAAAGACGCGAACAGCGGAAGAGAACAAAAAACGAAACAGGCGGTAACTTTCAACTTTCAATTCACGACAACCTGTGGGCATATATAGACAAATAGAACATGCGCAGAACGTAGCAAACAAGAGAACTCATCTGCCTAGCGGGGCAACAAATTATAAAAAAAAATATATTACAACGGGGGTGTTTGCCTAGCAGCACTAGTTCTAGGGTGTAGCGGTAGGCTTACGCAGGTCGGTATTTATGGCGAAGCAGGGAAGCCTAGCAATTTTCGTCGTCTTCTCTTTCACCAGGACTATGCCCACTGCCCAGTGCCTTCAGTACAATCACTCCCCACCGAAAGAGTAGCCATCCTGGCGACCTAAGGACAGGAAACACAGGAGGGTCATGGCACTGCTTGAGCCGGGAGGCGTGGACAGTTTCCTGGCCGCGACGACGCTGGTCGGAAGGCGCTCGATGAGGCAGTTGACCGCAGATGTTTGTTTCAGTACCCGATAACGACAGTGGTACTTGGAGAGCAGTTAGGAGGAAAGGCCTGGAGTAGAGGGCACCCACAACCTGACCAGCGAGTCAGGAGCAAAGCACGTAGCCGTAGTGGATGAATCGTGGCGATGCTTTTGGCCCCACTGGTCATGAGATGTGAACGAACGAGCGAGCTGGCGACATTCTTCGACGTAAGCAGCCGCTCTAGAAACAGTCGTCCAATCCGAAGCATCCGGCCGGTAAGGTAGAATCGTGTCCATAATACATGAAGGTTCGTGTCCGTAAAGGAGAAAAAAAGGAGAGAACCCAGTGGTGTTTTGCGTGGCGGTATTGTAAGCGGAGGTGACGAAAGGCAGAATGCAATCTCAATTCGAGTGGTCCGATGAAACATACGTGGCCAACATGTCGCCACGGGTGCGGTTGAAACATTCTGTCACCCCATTAGTTTGAGGATGATATGCCGTGGTAGTGTGGTGAATGATGCGACACTCCTTTAGCAATGCTGAATTGATGTCGGAGAGAAAAACACGACCGTGGTCGCTCAGTAATTCTTGAGGTGCTCCATGGCGTAAAATCAGGTGTTGAAGGATAAAACTGGTGACGTCTTTTGATGTCGCAGATGCTAGGGCTCAATGTTCAGCGTACTGCGTGAGGTGGTCGATAGCAACAATGACCCAGCGGTTGCCGCTTGGAGTGTTGAGAAGCGGACCGTATCGGTCAATGCCGACGCGGTCGAACGCGCGCGCGGGGCATGGTAAGAGTTGCAAGGGGCCGGAGGCCTGTTGAGTTGGCGTCTTGCGTTGTTGGCATATATGGCACGACCGGACATACTGGCGAACGAAACGGTGCATACCGCGCCAGTAGTACCGAAGCTGGAGGCGAGAATATGTCTTTAATATACCAGCGTGGCCGCATTGTGGGTCGTCGTGGAACGTGGCGCAGATGTTGGAGCGGAGGTGTCGAGGTATAACAAGCAACCAATTGCGGCCGTTCGAATTGTAGTTGCGGCGGTACAGCAGGTCAACCTGACTGATGAAGTGCGCGGCTTGACGACGGAGCGTCCGAGAGATCGGCGCTGGCGACTGGCTAGACAGGAAGCCAATAAGCAAAGAGATCCATGGGTCTTTGCGCTGCTCTGATGGCATGTCGGAAATATTGAGGGCGAAGGCACCGCAGGTGGAAATAAATGTGTGGACAGGACCATAGGGCAAGGGTGACCGGAATAGAGCGTGTGCGTCTGAATGCTTTCGGCCTGAGCGATAAACAGCGCGGATGTGGTACTCTTGTAGGCGCAATGCCCAACGGGTGAGCCGACCAGTTGGATCTTGTAGTGAAGATAACCAGCAGAGGGCATGATAGTCGGTCACGATGTCAAATGGACGCCCGTACACATAAGGAGGAAGTTTTCCGAAAGCCCAAAGGATGGCCAGACATTCCTTCTCAGTAACCGCGTAGTTCGCCTCGGCTTTCGTAAGGGTTCGGCTGGCATACGCGACGACGTACTCTTCGAAGCCATCTTTGCATTGTGTAAGAACAGCGCCGAGCCCAACACCACTAGCGTCCTTATGGATGTCAGTTGGAGCAGATGAATCGAAGTGTCGCAGTACTGAAGGAGAGGTGAGAACGCGTTCAAGTTCTTGGAATGCGTCGTCACATGCCGGGGACCAGGCCGAGAGGTTAGAACTGCCGGTGAAAAGCTGCGTCAAGGGGGCGATGATAGAGGCAAAGTTACGGACGAAGCGTCAGAAATATGAGCACAGGCCGATGAAGCTGCGAAGATCTTTCATGGTGGTTGGTTTAGGAAACTCGGATACGGCGCTAAGTTTCGTGAGGTCCGGGATGATACCGTCTTTTGAAACTACATGGCCGAGAATAGTAAGCGTGCGAATGCCGAAGTGGCATTTCTTCAAATTTAGTTGCAGCCCTGTAGTGGAGAGCAGTGGCGTAGCCAGAAATTTCGTTCGAGGAGGGCTCAAGTTGCAACTCGGCTTCCTCTTTAAAAGGAAGCTTTATCTCGGGTGCTGCGATCTAAATACCCGTAGAAGAGGAATTCGTTTTTCTCGGCAACCACTGCACCAAATTTAAAGAGCTTTGTTGCATTTAAAAAAAAACTTAAATTCTATTGACTGCTGGTTTGGAATGTTTCATTTACGTTGTCAATGTTTTATTAAAAATTGGCCAAAATCACACATTTTCAGAAAACGAAACTATGAAGTTTAGAACTCTGTAACTCAACAATGAAAAACGATATCATAGTTCTGTGAGTTTCATCTAATAGTACATCTAAAGTGGACAAAATTGGTATGTTACACATGAATCTCAAATGAATTTAGTAATATGAAAATACGGCTTTTGCAGTACCCTTGTACACAACGCAACCGATTCACGTAAGGTACAAATTGACATACCAAATTTGTCCGCTTTGTTCTTTACAGAACCGAAATATCTGTTCTTGATGCAGAGATATTAGATTGCAAACATTGTGCTTCTATTTCTTTTAGCTTTGGAATTTTTCGAAATATTTTAAACAAAATTCAGGCCCTAAATCGAAATTCCGCTTCAACTAGACACTACAATTTGACTTTCTCTCTTAAATGCAACAAAGTTCATTGAAAGCGATGCAGGGGTTATCTCAGAAAAGCGTTTCTGCGTTTACATGTATTTGAATAGACCGCGTTGGAGTTGGGCCTGAGCTAAAACTTCCTTTTAAACAATTTGTCGAGAGATCAAATACATGAATAATAATTGCATTGCCAGTGCCAAAGATGCTGCAAACCAATTCTTGAGCGCTACGCACTGTCAAAACAAGCAAGATATGTATTTTTTCATAAAAGAATATACTCGTATGTGCCAAAAATATTGTCCTAATAAGTGATATCAATGCTTCCAGGTTTTTTGTCTATTTAATAAGAATACACCACGCGAACTTTAGAACTATATAAGTTCGAAACTAGCAAAGCAATGCATACCGTTCATATGAAAAATGTAAAGGCCATGAAATGAACAAGTTGAGGAGAAATATGTTAATGTCATTGTTTGTCATATATCTTTGTCATTCAAGAACCAAGTTTACATTATTGTACATATGCAACGGCCAGTGAAACATCTCAATGATGCTGTCATTTGTTCCAATGTATTACGCAGTAGCAGCTGTCACCGGTCGTGTATCGTGAGTAATTGCACCGAAATTATAGTCGCAACAGAGAGCACGTATAAAAAGCAGGAGTTCTGCAAAGTGTATGAGGGTGAGTCGAATGAAAGTGAGCAAATGCAAATATACCACAATTGGGGTACTTTATTTAAAAGTAGTCTCCATGAGCATTTAGACGTTTGGCCCTTTGACTAACGAGTCACGTGATTCCCGTCTCATAAAACTCCTTTGGTTGCTGCTTCAAAAAGTCTGTAGCTGACTTTTTCATGTCATCGTCCTACACGAATCTGGTTCCCTTGAGCTGTTTTTTCGGTTGCCCTAAAATGTGGAAGTCGCAAGGCGACAGGTCTGAGCTGCATGGTGGATGTTACGGCGTTTCCCACTTGAACTTTACCAGTTTCGTATTAACCACATCAGCGAGGTGGGGACGGGCATTGTTGTGGAGCAAGATGACACCATTACTCAATTACCAACTCAATTACCAACTGTACCAACTCCTAGAACCAATTACACAATGGAAAAATTATCCTTCACACTTCCAACTCTATTAAACAACTGCAAAAAATCCGGGACTGACCTACTTAAGATATCTAAACGTGAATTACGACAGCTTCACTGCACACATTCCTAGTAAGTCCACCTGTATTCCTATAATGTGTATACTTAATCCTGTGTTTATTGTATAGCTTCACACCCTCTGCACTTATTGTATTGATTGTTGTTCTATTTTCTTTGTTTCTATTTCATTTATGAAATGATCCTGTTATTTTTCGCTCTGCTAAATTGCGAAGAGATTATGTGCATACTTGTGTCTTTCCCTGCTTTGCTGTTGTTGCCCTGTAGAAGGGGGCTGTGGGCCTTTGTCAAGCTGTCGTTTACGAGCAGCTTTTACCCACAACCTCCTCCATCATCCCGATGGAAATAAAGATTATTATTATTATTTTCCACGTCGTTTGTTCTTGATTGCGAGACCGCAGCCGTTCCGGCGTTTCACAATATCGGAAACAATTGATACTCTCTCAAGCTTTAGAAAATTCTATCAGTAATGGCCCCTGACGACCGAAAAGAAAGGTCAACACCTTTCCGGCGGAAATGACGGCCTTTGCTTTCTTTGGGCGCGGTGAATTCGAATGTTTCCACTGTAAGCTTTGCCGTTGTGTGTCAGGCTCGTAGTAGTGGCACCATGGTTCGTCCCCGATCAGAATTGCAGAAAATAAATCGTCACCCTCATTGTGATACCGGATCAGATAAGTCAAGGCAGCGCCGAGCTTATCCGTCTACTGGCGGTGGTTCAAAATCTTGGACATCGATTGCGCACACAAGAGCCGATAACAGAGATTTTCATGAATTATGGCGTGAACCGAATCGTGATTGATGTTCACATGTTCTGCAAGTTCATCGATACTTATCCTCCGTTCTTGTCTTATCAGCGCAATAACCTTTGCAATTTTGTTGGAGGTGATTGCACGATGGCTTTGGCCCGGTCTTGGGTCGTCTTTGCAACTTTCACGTCCTTCTTTGAAGCGTTTGCTCCAACACTTCACAGTGGACAATGAAATACAAGGTTCAACGTACACGGCAGCCATACGGCGACTTTCTTTTGGGGAAATACCTTCAGCTGTCAAAAACTGCACGGCAACACGCTGTTCAACTTTTGGACTGTCATTTATGTCACGCAACCATGCTGAACCCAGTGTATGAAAACATTAAAGAACCTTTATCCTTACTCCTGCGTGTCACTTTTGTAAATGAGAGATGCCTCTCTGCTTCGCGCATGCCTCGCAGATAATGACCCGAACCATTATTGCGCGAGGTGGTTAGGCTCACTTTCATTTGATTCGCCCTCGTACATTAGAAATGCGAAGATACAATGGGATATACAAAGGCGAAGATACAGCTTTATAGAGACAAAAAGTGTCAGTTCAAAGTTCAATGCACCAATGCACGCATACAAAACACCTGGCAGCAAGATATTTAAATATACATATAAGTCTCCAATAAATCTACGTATCTAAGAAAAAGTCACCTTATATAATGCGTGAAACAAGGTAAATAAACATGTTCACAGAATCCTAGATCCCGGCGCCATTCCATCCACTCCCCCCCGATGTATCGCGCGCGACGCGCTTGCTCCCCGCTTTTCTCCTTTGCGCACACATGACTGAGTCACCATCGTCGGCTCACCAATTCAAACCCCCCCCCCCCCCCCCCTTCTCTTAGGCTTTCACTCGTACATACAGCATGCGGCGCTCGGTCACGATGTTATCGCCCTTGGACTTTATATGAAACATGAAGGCAACGGCAGGAATGCGCCTGGCGTGTCCATATAATAGGAATAATATAGTAAGAGTATCCGGCAACTGAAGCGTCCCCTGGCCCATTACCTTCCGCAAAAGAAGAAGTAACAAAACCGAACTTTCACCATGCGACATTTCGCTGCGCCGCAGCTATGTATTTCTTTTTCCTCTTGTGGGGCGGGGCCCCGATATGAAGAAACGCAAAGGAAAGTATGTTGGGCTGCAATCGAATGCCTACTTTGGGCACCTAATGTGGCTACCGAAGGAATATCGAAGAAAACGTGAGACGCTTGGTCTACCGAGAACCATACGCATACTGCTCGGTATCCTACACCTGCGAGTGAACACTTAATGGAGAGTCTGAGTCAAGCGAACGCGGTGCAATCCGTCGAGTCCCCACAGTGATGGCGGCGAGCGACCATTGTTTCTTTTGCTCGTCTGCTAGCCACAAAGCGTGCAAAACTCTGCCAGGTGAAAATCCACTCGGCCACAGCAAATCGAACACGCACCGAAGTGCGCCGCGCGGTGGTCGGGTAGCACGAGAAAAACGTATGCGCTCTGGCTGGCTCTGGCAGCTCGCGGGTAGGGTAATGAGAACGAAAAAATTGGACAGGCTCAATGTGTCCGCGCGAATAAAAGTCAAAGCAGAAAAAATAAATAACAGCGTAGTTACCTTGGCTGGCTTTAGTGTCTTGACATGGTTGCTTTGGCGTAGGCGAAAAAAATGGTATTTTTTTATCTGACATGACGGCACAAATGATCCAGCACAAGGCTTCGTCTCATCGGACCTCGCTGCGTGCTTTGTCAACTTGTTTGATAGTATGTTGATTTGGCTTTTCTCGTTGTATGTTCCGATGTAAGACTTTAGGAAAGTCAATGCGCCTTTGTCGTCAAATGTTTATAACAGCATTAAACCCAGGTAGTTCTGCAATTGAAAATGTAAAGCACAACTTTGGAAATCTCAATACACCTTTCACATCAAAAGTTTATAAGATTTATACCCATAAAGTTTTGGAATTGACTTACATGCGCTCCGTAGATTCCGCCAGGTGCCGCGGCGAGCCCGTTCGCCATCAAAACGCCCTTGAAACTTTGTGCTCGGATGGGGCTGATTGCGTTATGTGACTCCCGGTAAATGGGCGTTGCCGCGGTATCCAGCCCGACTTCGCAATGTTCGCGGTGAAATGTCTTTTCGAGCGTGAAAAAGACATCCTAGACAAAATCTAGAATGATTTCCCGTGCTGGGGGTTGCTTTGGTCGGCGGTGCATGTACAATTGGAACATTGGACATGGAATTGGATATGGAAAAGATTTCGGGGGGCGGGGGAGCTGAAGCCCCATAAGCGCCCCCCCCCCCCCCCCCCCCCCTGGCTACGCTCCTGGTGGAGAGTCACGCAAAAACTTACTCGAGGCGGCAGAGGTGCGACGCAAAGTCGGTGGAAAAAACCACAATGTCATATAAATAAAACAGCCACGTTTTCCACTTCAGCCCTCGAAGAACGGTGTCCACATTCGCTAGAAATTGGCAGACGCGTTGCAGAGGCCGAACGGCATGACGGTAAATTCATATAACCCATCAGATGTAACAAAGGCTGTCATTTGGCGATCGGCCTCTTCCATTGGCACTTGCCTGTACCCGGAGCACAGATCCAGCGAGGAGAATCCCGCTCCCTGCAGGCTGTGCAAGGCATCGTCGATGCACGGCAGAAGATAGACATCTTTACGCGTTATTCGGTTAAGGCAGCGACAGTCGACGCAGAACCGAATGGGGCCATCTTTTGCTTTAACGAGGACAACCGGAGATGCCCAGGGACTGTTAGAGGGCTGGATGATGCCACGCTTCAGCATGTCCTCAACGTGCTGGTCGATGGTGCGGCGTTCAGCGGCTGACACACAATATGGACGCTGGCGTAATCGTGTTTGTTGACCGGTGTCGATAGGGTTAACGACTGCGGACGCTCGGCCCAAGGATGGTTGGTCAATGTCAAATGAGACGCGAAAACGTTGGAGGAGCTTGATTTCTGTGTAGGGCGCAGGTGTGAGTTCTGCGTTGATGGCACGAGAGAAGACGTCTATTGGGGGATCAGTCGCGGAGAGAGGGATGACGGCACAAATCCGAAGTGATGCCGTATCACCAAACATGGTAGCCGGGAGAACGCAATCGAAAGCTTCAGAGGTACCCAGGCACTCTCCGCGGAGTAGGGATGATGGGCAGGCGGACAGATTGCACACGTAAAGGGCAGCAGAACCTTCGCAATATGTGACGACAGCAAACGGAAGCAGAAGGTTCCGGCGGCGCGCACTAGTGGCCGACGGTGTAAACAGAACAGATTAGTTCGCAGCACAATTACATGACACACGGACCAGAGCGGCGGAGAAAGGTGCGATATCGATGTCAGAGGCAGCAACAACTTTAGGAGAGTAATGTTCGTCAGGGTCAAAGCACGGCACTGATAACGTAAGTTCGGCACAAGTGCAGTCGATAAAAGCTTCATTGACAGATGGGAAATTTCATCCAAGGATAATGTCGTGCGAGGCACGGGATAGGACGCCAAATTCGATAACAAACATAACGCTTTGAATGACGACCCGGACTGTGTACGACGCTAAAGGCTGAATGCGATGCCAGGTCGCCGTATGCAGAGAAAGAGAGGTAAGGGGAATGGTCACTTTGTTCAAACTGCGGCAAAGCTTCTCACTAATAATAGAAACGGCGGCTCCGGTGTCGATAAGTGCGTGTACGGTGACGCCGTCTACGGACAGTTCAATTTCGTTCCCGGGGAAGAATGAGGCCTTGAAATGTTCGACGTAAACGCGGTTCTTGCCTCTGGAACTGCGACTGTTAGTTTTCCTCTCGGGCTGGGCTGGGTCGGCGAACCATCGGGGAAATGGATCGGCGACGAGGTTAAGGCGACCGGCGTGAATCGAAGGGGTAGCGACTGTAGGATGAGTCCGGAGGAAGGTATGATGGGTCCTGACGCGGAGGTGGAGCAGGCCTATAGCTTGAAGTGCCCCCACTATCATGTAAACTGTGGATGCGACGGCGGCAGAATCGTGTTACCTTGTTTAGAAGAACTTGTTGTTGGGCGAGTTGGCGACTTGCCCGGAAAATGGCAGTAATAGCATATAGGCCGGTTATCAGGTGTACGCGGCGGGTTGACAGCAGGGGCTCCAGCGGCCGAGTAAGGGACGGCAATCGGACGCGAAGGTGGCGGCGCCACACGGAGGGTGCCGGTGTCCCGGTAGGCATCAGGAGCCGGAGGAACGTAAGGCCGGGCGACAACATCAGCGTAAGTTAGTGGTGCAGCTGCAGGCGGCAGAGGAGGGGCACATGGCAGCGCTGCGGCAACTTGCGTTTAAATGACGCGACGAAGCGAAGGAGCCAAGATTGTCGACGGCTCGGGTGTGCCATTCGCCAGAGTGAGTTGGCGTGCAACTTTTTGACGGATGAACTGCTTTCTGTCTGGCATTAAAACAGAGATCTCGGCAGCGCCGCGGCCGAAATCCAACGGAGAAATGTCCGTGGTGTCCTGCTGAGTAGCGCGTGTTGATGCACGCTGCTTGCGCAGCTCGTCGTACTGCTCACAAAGCTGCAGGTCCTTGGCAATCGCCCGGGGACTCTTCGCGACGAGCATCTGGAAGGCATGGTCATCGATGCCTTTCATGACGTGCTTGATCTTTTCAGCTTCGTCCATAGATGAGTTGACGCGCTTGCAGAGCGAGAGAATGTCCTCAATATAACTGGTGAAGGTCTCGTCCTGGCGTTGAGCTCGACCACGCAAGCGCTGCTCAGCGCGAAGCCGGCGAAGGGCGGGACGGCCGTAGACATCTGCCAAACTTGTCGTGAAAGCCGACCAGATGGTAAAATCGGCCTCATGATTGCGGAACCATAGGTTTGCCACATCAGTCAAGTAAAAGACGACATTTGTAAGCTTGGCGCGGTCGTCGCACTTACTATAGGCGCTTACATGGTCATATTCGACGAGCCAGTCTTCGACATCGGGGTTGTCTCTGCCGCTAAATTTATTTATTTATTTATTTATTACACATACTTTCAAGGCCCTAAGGCACTACAGAAAGGAGTAGTACATAACAAGCAATGTAATATGCAGACAATGGTATGCAGACAACGTTAAGCGATAGCGTGGTAGACTGCTGTTTTGAATGAAGTTACATCTGTGATCTGAATGATGGAAGCAGGAAGGTGGTTCCAGTCGACACTTGTGCGGGGTAAAAAAGAATCATGATACTTGTTCGTTCGGGAGGATGGGACCTCAACTTTATATCTGTGGTCAGAACGGGATGAAGTGTAGGATGGTGGGGTGATAAGTTGATTCTTGAGCACCTGGTTTGAGTGATAAACCTTGGGAAATAGGCAAAGACCCCAAGACCCAAATATAGCCACTCGCGCTGCTAGATGACGCCAGAGCATACGATGGCCGGGGGCACGGGAGCATCAGCCTGGGACGGTCCCGGTTCATCCATTGAAATAGCTGGTGGTAACGTCCGACTGCGGAGTTCTAGGATGTCGAAGAGAAATCCAGCAGCCCCACCTAATACAACGGGGGTGTTTGCCTAGCAGCACTAGTTCTAGGTTGTAGCGGTAGGCTTACACAAGTCGGTACTGTGGCGAAACGGGGAAGCCAAGCAATTCTCGTCGTCTTCTCTTTCCACATAACATAACATAACCACATAACTCAACAACGACAAAGAGCCAAGTACCACCTACAGTTTTTTCAGGAGCCAGCAGCTCTCAATAAACGACGTCAGTTCTTTTTGAAGTTACGTTACAATATATATATCCCTTTGAAGATATATGGCAATGTATACATTTATTGTGAGCGCGAACTATGTACTTCATCATCGTCTTCATCTGTATATACTCATCCTCATGATCATCACCATCGGCTTGTCTGATTAGCACTGGCGGACTGGCTCGCGCGGTTGAGTTGAAATACAAGGGCTCTGCTTTCCTACCGGGCGTCGTCTTACAAGTGGGGGAGCGTGCATTGATACCCGCATCCTCTTGCTCTGCCGGTCACCCCTGGAGCTCTGCTGTGGTCGCCGGTTGTGCTCTCACGGTTGTGCACTCACGGACGCTTCCACTTCTGCACCGACCCCGGCTCAACTAGCTGGGCCTACTTGGTCCGTCAACGCACTGCACCGGGACCTGAAGCCTTTTTCTGGCCATCGCGGCAAAGACGTAGAAGACTGACTAGACCGTTACGACAGGGTGAACGCCTACAACTATTGGTACGAGGCAGACAAGCTCCGCAATGTGGCTTTTTACAAAAGCAAGGTGGCTAAAACGTTGTTTTTCAACCATGAACGCTACTTTCCTGATTGGTCAACATTTACTGAGCAGCTACGTGAGATATACGGCACGGCTGCTGGGCGCTCCAAAGCAGAAAAACAGAAGCTTGCTACCCGCATCCAGGGCGCAGATAAATGTTACAACTTCTAGATTGAAGACGACCTGGCTCTCTGCCGTCGCACTCAGAATGACATTTCGGAAGAGGACCGTATCCGCCATATCCTGAAGGGCATCAAGTTGCCTTTAGCGCTCTGGCCATTCAGAGGCCTATTGCAGTTCTCGATATTATCCCGACATGGCAACGCCTTGCCACGCTCTCCTCCTTCCGTCTTCCACGGGCCTCCTGCGGCGCTCGCCTTATAGACAATGACGAATTGCGAGTGCTCATGCGCATCATTGTGAAAGGAGCTTCACAGCCATGCTCCCGCCAACACAGACATTGTTCCTCTAAGCGCTCCTCCACCCAATGAAGAAATGGAGTTCATGACGTGTCACACGTGCCCAGTTCTATGAGCCTACTTGTGCGCCTTCTTATGCAGATATTGTTACGCTGTCTCCGGTACTAGTACCATCTGCATCTGCTGACGTCTGCGACCACCTGGCCTCGATGGCAGCGTAGGCCCCTGCACAATCCTGCTACTCTAGCGGGCGTCCTGCCCACCCACTATGTTTTTACTGTGGCATTCCTGGTCATATGTACCATTTCTGCCGCCGACGCCAGCGAGATGAACGACGTAGTCATTCCGCCTGAGAGACACCATGTTCCCAGATCCGACGCCTGCGTTCGGGAACCCTACATTTCCTCGCCACGTCGCTCACCCTCACCCCCGCTGTCCCATGGCAGGTCTCAGTCTTCTCGCTCACGCCGTCGTCCTTTGCAGTCATCGTACCGCCGTACTTCATCGCCCCTGCGTCCTGCCTCCACTCCTCTCGCTAGCCATTCGAAAAAATAGAACCTTCAGTTTTTGGAGGAGAAACTGCTTGTTCACAATTCCTCCGACTCGCCCGGCAAATTAACTCGCTGTTTGTGTGGAAGGTGTTTCCGTCGACGCGCTTATGGGCACTGGTGCCGCCATCTCTGTTACTTGTAGCGAACTATGCTTCCGTCTCCGAAAAGTGCGAGTTCCGTATGTTGGCCCGATCTTATGTGGCGCCAATGACAGGCTGATTTATTCTACCGGACAGTGTATCGCCCGTGTCCTCATAACGGGGTTCGCCGTCATATCCAGCTTACTGTGCTTTCGTCGTGCACTCTTCCGATCATCTTCGGCTTTGATTTCTTGTCTGCTGCGCCTGCTGTCATTTCGTGCGGACAACCACTTATATATATTACGGACACCGAGCTTTCTGATGATGCTGATTCTTCGCCGCCGCACCTTGTCACAGCAGCAGATTTTGTCCTTCCACCCGGCTATGTACGTATTCTTACCGTTAGATCAAGAGACAATAAAGGCGGTGACACAGTCGTTTCCCCTCATCAAGCCTGCATTTTGCGGGGAATCGCCGTCGCCTCTGGCCTCTGGTCTAGTACGTCTTTCGCGTGGCTGCGCCAGTCTGACCGCCTACAACACGACACCAGAGCCACTTTTGCTGCCGGAGGGGTCCCTTGTGGCCATTCTTATCGACGTCGCACCAGTATGAGTCATCACTGCTTCACCTGTTTCGTCCCTCGCACACTGTATGCCCACGGAAGGTTCAGGCACTGCTCTCAGGACAACTGAGTTCAGATCTCAGCTCGATACAGACTCATGCCTTGCTGACCATCTTAAGGAAACTCTAAACACGATTTGATGTTTGTTCGGATGGCTTGGGTCAAATAACTGTGGCCGCTTATCGCATCGAAAGAGACGGATCCTGCGTCATTCGCCGCCGCTTACAGTGTGTCGGCTTCGGAACGCAAGGTTATTGCAAAGCAAGTCAACGACATGCTCGCGAGGAACGTTATACGGCCTTCCGCAAGCCCTTGGTCTTCGCCAGTCATCCTAGTTGAAATAAAGGACGCCTCGATACGTCTTTTTGTCGATTATAGTGCACTACACAAAATTACCCGTAAGGATGTCCATCCTATGCCTTGTATTGACGATGCTTTAGATGCCTTAGAAGGTGCCGAATACTTTTTGAGCCGCGACTTGGGCTCTAGCTATTGGCATATCCCTATGCATGAGCGCGACAAAGGCAAGACGGCGTTTGCAACACCTGACGGCCTTTTCGAATTAAATGTGATGCCTTTCGGACTGTGCAATGCGCCAGCCACATTTCGACGAATGATCGGTAGCATACTGCACAGCCTCAAACAGAAAACCTGCCTTTGTTAACTGCAGGACATTGTCACTTTTTCGTCAAGCTTCTCCCAGCACCTTGAACATTAAGACGACATTCTCACGGGTCTAGCCGAAGCCAGTCTGCAGGTCAATACAAAGAGGAGGAGGAGGAGGAATAAACATTTATTGATGAGACAAAACAAAAAAAGTGGCGGAAGGGAGCGGTGCAGGGTGGGTCCCTATTCCAAGACTCCAGTGGCCATCGCGACCCGCCCAGCTTGGTCCAAGAGGCCCTTCTGGGCCTCGAGGTCAGCAAGAGCGAGGATGGCCTCCCAGGGCTCCCTTAGCAAGGTGAGTACCAAAGGTGAATTAATGGCATGAGGTCTTTTGGCGCACTCCCATGTTACGTGAGGCAATGAAGGCCATGACCCGCACCACGGGCAAGAGTTAGTGTACAAGGTTGGGTTTATTTTATGGTATCTACCCAAATGTGGGTAGGTATGCGTCTGTATTCTTCTATATTTCTGCGCCTCCTCTACATTGAGTAGTTTGTGTGGTGGGGCGTACTGTCGCCGGGTTCTTCGCTGGTGCTCCAGTATATCGCGGACCAGTAGGCGATCGTCTTTTTCATCGTTGTGCGTATCTCCAGCTCGGTTAGTAAAGCCTCGAGCTAGAGTGTGTGCCTGTTCGTTTCCCGAGATACCCTCGTGGCCAGGACACCATAAAATTGCATGATCTTCTTTCAATGTGTCGCCTATGATCTTAAGGGCGACTTGTGGTATGTTGCCTTGTAGATACATTCTGCATGCCACTTGTGAGTCGGACATTATTAAAGCTGAGCTGTTTTGCTTTTCCTTGTATGCGATAGCGAGAGCAATCGCCGCTGCTTCCGCTGTTGCAGTGCACCTAGTGCGTATCGAGGCTGATGTGTGAAGCGTTCCGTGGCGTGTGGGTTGAACTGCCACTATTACATGTCCTTTGCTAAATCTAGCTGCATCAGTATACATTACGTCTTGATTACTGCCGAAGGTTTTCTGAAGATGTTTAGCTCTCGCTTGTCTTCTCGCTGTGTGATAAGTTTTGTTCATGTTGCGTGGGATTGGGGAGACCACTATGCGCTCGCGTATTCGATCCGGCATTGGGGTTGTTTGTTCCTTGGAGTACTGCGGTCGCAATGGGTAGCCTAAACGCGACAGAACGTTTCTACCTGTGCTTATGAGGCATAGTCGTTCTCTTTGTGTCATAAGAACGGCTGCTCTTAACTCTTCAAATGTGTTGTATATGCCTAGAGCTTGCACCCTCTCGTTTGCCGCATTCTTAGGAAGCCCAAGGGCTGACTTATACGCGCCACGTATTAGTAGGTCGATTTCTTTGATTTCCGATGGGGTTAGCTCTTGATATGGTAGTCCGTATGTTATTTTGCTAAGAATAAAAGCCTGGACTAGTGTTATGGTTTCGTTTTCGTGGAGCCCTTTACCTTTCTTTGTAATTCTGCTTATTAGTCTAGCGATGCTCCTCGTGCTTGACTTTAGAGTCGCAATGGTGTGAGTGGCTCTTTTGTTGCTTTGTAACCATAGTCCAAGTATTCTGATCATATTTCTTTCTGGTAACGTCCGGTCGCCCATAGTTAGGTGGATGCTCGGTTTGTTTCTGTAGTTACGCCCGTGGATCCGGATAAACTCAGATTTTTCCGGAGCGCATTGCATACCGTTTTGTTCTGCAAAGTCCTTCACCGAGTCGATAGCCTCCTGGATAGTTTGTTCTTTTTGACCTAACGAGCCTTTGCAGGCCCATAACGTGATGTCGTCTGCGTAAAACGCGAAGTTGAGGTCGTTAATTTTCTCTAGTTGTCGTGCCAAGCGGTTCATTGCGACATTAAATAGAAGTGGTGAAAGGATGGCACAAAGAAGTGTGGCTTTGCGAGCCGCAGTATCAAAGTATTAGGTCACGTTGTCAACAAGCACGGCACTGAGCCAGATCCCGACAATGTCGCTGTTGTACTGCATTTTCCAAGACCAACAAAAAAGAAAGCAACTTTCTCGGATTAACGTCTTACTTCCGTCGCTTTGTCAGTGACTTCGCTACTATCGCAGCTCCTCTTCAGAAACTTCTGACCACGTCCACATCCTGTACCTGGACGGATGATTCTGAAGCCGCCTTTCGGACTAATCAGCGATGTCTCACATCAGAACCAATGCTTCGTCACTTTGATCCAACATCCTGTACTATCCTGCACACTGACTCAAGTGGGCATCGCATCAGCGCTGCCCTGCTGCAGCGGAATAACACGTCTGAAAGCAAGTCGTGGCCTACGTGAGCAATACTCATTATTCTGCTGAACGAAATTGTACTATCACTGAACAAGAATGCCTTGCCATCGCATGGTGTATACAAAAGTTTTACCCCTATTTATATGGCCATTTCACAATTGCAACTGAGCATCATGCTCTGTATTGGTTATCCCCCCTGAAGAACTTGTCCGGACGCCTCGGCCGTTGGATGCTGCCTCTACAGAAGTACGACTACACTGTCACATATAGGTCTGGCAGACAACATCAAGACGGTGATGCTTTGTCTCGCTGCCCGCTGTCGCCAAATGCCCATCGTTCACCTTCCATCTGTTCGGCACCATCCAGCCAACCGACCAAGACGATGGCTATTAGCCCGATACGGTTCGTAACCTCGATAGACATTCGTTTATCAGGGGATCTCGCCTCCCTCCAACGTGCACATACACATTGCCGCACCATTACCGATCGGCTCACTGGCTTCTCCCGTCCTCCCAAAGCCGCTAAAGACGACAACTTGCACGTTTTAAACTACATGGTGGATCATTATTTTGGCGAGTTTACCACCTTACCGGTAACCGATGGGTCTTGGTCATCCCTCGCTCACTTCGAATACAAGTTTTACAAGCCTTTCCCGACGACGTCACGGCTGGCCACTTAAGATTTCACAAAACCTACGACCTCCTTAAGACTGGCAGTTCTTGGCTTGCCCTGTCCACTACTATTGCCAAGTGCGTCGGTTCGTGTGCGCCACGCCAACACCGAAGACGTTCCACATCTCTTCCCGCCGGCCCTTTGCAAGCACTGCATGCTCGTCCGTTCCCTTCGAATTCGTGGGGACAGACTTATACGGGCCCCTTCCGCTTACACCCGCTGGTCACCGCTGGATTGTCACCGCCGCGGACCGTCTGACTCGCTGTGCTTAGACGGCAGTTCTTCCTTCTGGTGCTGCCTCTTAAGCCGACGCGTTTGTCCAGGACGCCATTCTCTTGCGCCACGGTGCGGCTCATGTTCTTCTGATTGACCGTGGCAAGACATTTCTTTCCCATGTTCTTCCTTAAGCCCTGCAGGCCTCTAGCACCACGCATAAGCCCAGATCAGCATATCATCCCCAAACCAATGGTCTTACTGAGCGTTTTCATCGAACTCTGTTCAACATGATCTCGATGTATGTTAAACTCAACCATAAAAACTGGGGCAGTATACTCGTACACCATTTCGTCATTTTTGCTTATAAAACACTATTGTTCAACGAACAAACTACAGCTCCCTTTTCCTCGTCTACGACCGTGCACCGTCTTTTGTTTTGGACACCACCTTTCTCTCGGCGCCTCCGGTCCCATTCATATCTCTTCCCAAAGAGTTCGCCACCCGGATTCCTCACTGCAGGTAAACGGCACGCGCCAAAACCGCAACAATCAGGACAAGAGGATAGTCCGTTGTGATGCGACGGGTCGTGTCATTTTGTTCAGCCCAGGGGATGAAGTCCTCCTGTGGACACCTGTTCGAGTACCGAGGCTCGGAAAAATTTCTACAGAGGTATCTCGGCCAGTGAGCCATGCTTGAAAGAACATCTGCCATAAACTACCGCGCTCGGCTACTGACCGCCGCTGCTGTAGAACTGAAATCGTTCACGTCTCTCGCCTGAACCCGTAGCTTCAGCGTTCGCACCGTTTCTAACTTGCTGCCATACCGACCGCTTGCGTGAAGGGGGCAAGTTGGTGTGAGCACAAACTGTGTAGTTCATCGTCGTTTTAATCTGTATGTACCCATCCTCATAATCATCATCATCGGTTTGTCTGGTTGGTACTGGTAGACGGCCTCGCGCGGTTGCGTTGAAGTACACGGGCTCTGCCTTCGTACCGGACGTCGCCTTACAATATAGATATTCCGAACATGACGGCAACGGTGAAGGCTTGCCCGGAGTCTCCATGTAATGCCGCAATAAGAAGGTTCATGAGCAAAATGTATTCACCGATGAATTGAGTTGTGCGGGAATACGCGTTGCGCTGGCTCCGAACACTTACTACTCGTGCACTAGCCGCGATGTCATTGGACAGATGCTCGTCGTTCTTCCTCACACGTGCGCTTTTTCGACCAGCCTTTAAAGGAGAAGAGTAACAAAGAACGGCAGTACAGAACTCAAAAACAAATGCGCAAATGTTGGTAAATCAATTCGATTAAAGAAACTATGTTTCTGTAGCCGGGACTCCATATTATGATACATCACGAAAAATATTCAAGTCGTTTTTCAAGCATGTCAACAAAACCACCAGGCGAACAAGCTTTAATACCCTTGGATAATGAATTATATTGTTTGATTGCTTGTGGTAACGAACGATATCCGAATGTACCAGTTTGGAACCTGCATTCAAATAAATAAATCATTGTAGTGTTTCGCATCTAAACAAAGAATGTAAGCTTGCGGCTGTTTAATCTGAAGCACTCATCAAGTGGATGAAATAACTGAACATTGCCTTCGTCTTGATGGCATCTTCGATGCCATCGCCGCAACGTCGTCTTCAGGTCTGCCCGGCGGCCTACATCGGGCAACACTTTGCGCAGCCACATACGAGCCTACGTAGACAGCGACCCGCTGTCCGGTCTCCGCCAGCAGTGGCGTTTCTTTTTTGTGGGTACAGTGGGCTCCGCCGCGCCGAGCAGCGCCGGAAGAGCATTCCCAGCCGTGATGCCTCAGTCTCCGCGTGACTGCTTTACTGCGTGCCGGGACATGTTCTACGGACTGGAAACGTGTCAAGGTGCCGTCATTGACGAGAAAGAAATAATAGACTAAGCTAGCACGTGCTGCGTTACGGTGTACGGGTATCCTTTTAGTGTTGACAAGGGCAAATGCTGCGGCGTTCAAACCCGAGGATACGCGAAACTAGATTACCAACGAAACCTCTTTTCTTTTCAATATTGACCATTGGGACTAAGCGGCTTGGCACGTAGACTCTTCGCTCGCCAAAGCGTAGTAGCGGGAAACGGTGCTTAATGTTGGCGCGCCAGAGAGCAGGTTCTGCCGTCAGCGTTGCCAGACACCATTGACACTGAGTTTCTCAGCCACCGACTTGAACATCCAGCTGTTTCCTCGACAACTCAGCGCACGTCTCACTGCAACGACCGATGGTTACCGCAGTGTGCTCAGTGGCTGGGCGAGAGGGTGACAGTACGACGGCTACACTTCACCCGACAAAGTTTATTTGAAGGCAGAGCAGAGACGAAGAAAGCGCGATGACGGCGCCGACAGTTTATTGCAAAAGAAAAAAAAAATACATTCCGTGAAGAGACAGTGAGCGCAATCATATAGTTCTGAAAGGAAATCAGCCACGAAATATGACAAGAAAACTCATGGCTGACAATATTTCTTTATTTCGACTACAGAAAACGGGCAAGCCGTAATGCTGATTGCAGGCTAAGCAGACACATGAACCGCGACACTTTACTCTCAAGGCAACGATAATGACGGCTGGCTCACACACGTAGAGTCATTATTTATGTGGAAGACCTCCGTGATTTCAGTGACACCTTACACCAATGTCCTAAGAATGCAATGGTGCCTTAAGAACCCGCTGGCCGGCGTAGACACGGCAGCGAACATATATGCGGGAATATGCAAATGCATTTACCGAATTTTCGTGTTATTTTAGTCTACCAAATAATCTAATCAGTATATTTATTAATAAATAATTTGGCCACTGTCTTAATTTGTCCCTTGCGCCGCTCCACAGAAAGAAACCTGACTTGCCTCCTCCATGGTCGGTTACGAAAGGCGTCGCCTGATGTTTGTTTTGACCCTTCACAAGGCCAAAGCGTCCTTTTACCTAAACATTTCCTTACAGTTTTCCAACCAATTTACTACAAAGAACCTGCAGAGCGGCCTTTTGTGACCACACGCAGTCATCAGCATTGTCCTACGCTTCTATGCGCGAATTTCTGATTGGAATAGTTGAGTACATGACTCAAAAAGTAAAATGAACATTAAAAATAACTGACGCTATTTTCAAACAAACGATGTCTTTACCGGCCGTAATGAATACACCACGAAAACAAAGCTATCTCGTTTCTACTCCTTTACGTTCTTTTCGGTTTCGTTCTGTTTCCTTATTTCATTCCTTTCGACTTCAATACAGAGTATTTCACGTAACTCAAGCCCAATTAAAAAAAAATTGCAAATACCACGTAGCTGGATCATGTTGTGTGCCGTCGCTTGGGGATAGAGTATTTATTTTTTTGCATTCCGTCTAATTACACCATTGGTCTTAAATGTTTATTCAACTTCTCAAATATTATATTTACACGAAAAGTGGCGATAAGTAAATTTAAGAGCGCAACATGAAAAACTTCTCATACAGTTTTCTGTTACTCAATATGTGCTATATAGGAATGTTTTTTTCGAGCGCGAAAGAAGCCCGTGATTGCACGCAAGATTGCCGCGCGACTGCCCGCTCAAAGCACTTTGCATGTATTCGCTGGCTTCTTTCGCGCTCGAAAAGCACTTCTATGTAGGTCATATTCAGGAACACAAAGCTGTATGTGAAGTTTTTCGTGTTGCTCTACAGTTTTCTCATTCACACTTTTCATCGAATTATAGTAATCGAAAGTTGACAAATTTTTTAGGATTAATTATCTAATTAGGCAAGAAATAATATGAGTCCTCCAAGCGACGGCAAATAATATCATCTTGGTTCTGTAGAGCTACGTAACATTTGCATATTCTTAAAGTCTGCTACACATTAAGGGAAACACCCTATATGCTGCTCTCCTTTATTTGCTCGACGGTCATCTTCATATCTTTTCAGCCAGTACACTCTTCAGCGAAATTACACCCTTTTGCCACACAACGATAATCGTCATCTGTCTTGTTCCCATTTCCTTTATTTATAGCGGCGAGCCCGGTACTTTCCAGTAACGAACGGCATGCTAGTTATCAGCATGACAGCATTCCCGACAAGAAAGTAGCGGGCGCGCGTTTTCAAGAAAGAAAACGCGAACAAGGCAGATGACGATTATTGTTGTGTAGCAGAGATGCACCCCAAAGGGTGTGACTTTGCCAAAGAGTGTAGCAGCGAAAGCTCATCTAAAAGGACTGCTTTAAGGTATTCTGCTGAAACCTATCTCACTTTTTTCCTTTAATATTGCTCATTTTAAATACATTTACTCCAATCAGATGGTTGAGAGTGCGGTGACCATAATATGAGTTGGACAAACGTGGAGATGTTTCTCAACTCGTGTATGCGATCACATGTTTGCACCTCTCCAACTTTCGCCAGACTGATATCGATTTCGTTTCCAGAGTGATTTCCTAGTCAATAGTAAATTAAGAAGCAGCATCAAGGATATATATATATATATATATATATATATTGAAAGGGGGTTTATTGCAGCTCGTACGCGGGATCGCAAGTAGCGCTTGATCGCGAGTCCTAGGCGTTCGCATCAGCAGCCCGAGCTCGGGTCTCGCGCCGCAGCGGTGGCAGTCCGCACAGCGCCACATGCATATTGCCCACTACAATTGCCCCCGCGGCGAAGAGGAGCCATCCTGGCGACCTAAGGGGATGACACGATAAGGGGGTCGTGGTACGGTTTCAGGCGGCTGACGTGAACCGTCTCGCGGCCACGGCGGCGTTTGTCCGAAGATGGCGTCACCGGTTCGACCACATAATTCACAGGCGATGTACACGCGACGACCCGGTACGGACCCTGATCATTCGGAGCAAGCTTTGGGCTAAGGCCTGGAGATTGGAAGGGCAGCTGAAGCCAGACGTGAGAGTCCACGGCGAAGGACTGTGTGGGCTGCCCGTTGTCGTGGCGATCTTTGTGAATTCCTTGGGTAGCCGACGTGAACGAGCGAGCCAGTTGGCGGCACTCTTCAGCATGGCGAGCAACTTCGGAAAGAGGGGTGAATTCAGAGGCATCCGGATGATATGGTAGCACGGTGTCGAGGGTAGTGGATGGTTCACGTCCATAAAGAAGGAAAAATGGTGAGAAGCCTGTGGTAGCCTGAACGGCGGTATTATACGCGTACGTCACAAAAGGGAGGACATCGTCCCAATTGGAATGATCAGACGCAACATAGATAGTGAGCATGTCACCAAGAGTGTGGTTGAAGCGTTCCGTTAGACCGTTAGTCTGTGGGTGATATGCCGTAGTGGTGCGGTGAATAGTGCGGCAAGCGGTGAGCAGCTCATTAATAACTTCGGATAGGAAGACACGGCCTCTGTCGCTGAGCAGTTCTCGCGGTGCGCCATGCCGTAAGATAAAATGCCGCAACATAAATGCGGCGACGTCGCGAGCAGCAGCCGAAGCAAGCGCAGCAGTTTCTGCATATCTTGTAAGGTGGTCTACTGCGACAATTATCCAACGATTTCCTTTAGCAGTGCATAGAAGAGGCCCATAAAGGTCAATGCCAATCCGATCAAAAGGACGTGCAGGACACGGTAAAGGTTGCAGAGGGCCTGTCGTATGAGGAGATGTCTTGCGTCGCTGACAGGCTACACATGACCGAATGTATTTGCGGACATAAGAATACATGCCGCGCCAGTAGTAGCGCTGGCGGAGCCGCTCGTAGGTTTTCAGGACGCCAGCATGAGCTTGTTGTGGGTCGGCGTGGAAATACGTGCATAAGTCGGAGCGCAAATGGCGAGGGATGACTAGCAGCCATTTGCGACCGTCCGGCTGATAGTTTCGGCGGTACAAGATGGCGTCCCGTAGCACGAAATGGGTGGCTTGGCGACAAAGGGCTCGAGGGCATGTAGCCGTTGAAGAACTGTGAAGAATGTCAATGAGAGACACAATCCACGGATCTTTCCTCTGTTCAGACGGCATGTCAGTAACAGCAAGTGTAGCAACCGGGCACTCTATGGATGAGGGTGGCGTTTCGTCGGATCGCATGGGGGATCGGGAGAGTGCATCGGCATCAGAATGTTGGCGCCCGGATCGATAGATGACGCGAATGTCAAATTCTTGGAGCCGAAGAGCCCAACGTCCAAGACGGCCTGACGGATCTTTCAGTGACGCAAGCCAGCAAAGCGCGTGGTGGTCTGTCACAACATCGAACGGATGGCCATACAAGTAAGGGCGAAATTTGTTTAACGCCCAAACTATAGCCAAGCATTCTTTCTCTGTGACAGAATAATTGGTTTCTGCCTTCGTGAGGGCACGACTCGCATACGCAACCACAAATTCCGGAAAGCCAGGCTTGCGTTGCGCAAGGACGGCTCTAAGACCAACGCCGCTGGCGTCCGTATGAGCTTCGGTCGGTGCAGTCGGGTCATAGTGGCGTAGAACAGGCGGTGAGGTAAGCAGGCGACGCAAAGTGGTGAAGGCTTGGTCACATGCCGGAGTCCAATCGCGAAGGTCACCAGGGCCAGCCAGGAGCTTCGTCAGGGGAGCAATGATGCAGGCAAAATTGCGCACAAAGCGTCGAAAATAAGAGCAAGGGCCGACAAAACTTCGGAGCTCTTTCAGTGTAGTCGGCCGTGGAAATTCTGCGACAGCACGAAGTTTGTCAGGGTCGGGAAGGCCGCCGTCTTTGGAAACAACATGGCCAAGTATGGTCAGCTGGCGGGCTCCGAAGCGGCAGTTTTTCAAGTTAAGTTGAAGGCCGGCGGTGGCAAGGCAAGTAAGGACTTCGCGTAGACGAGAGAGGTGAGTGGTGAAATCAGGGGAGAAAACTACCACGTCGTCTAAATAAAGGCACGTCTTCCATTTGAGGCCTCGCAGAATGTTATCCATCGTTCTTTCGCATGTCGCGGGCGCATTGCAGAGGCCGAATGGCATTACTGTAAACTCATACAGGCCATCAGGCGTAATGAAAGCTGTCTTCGAGCGGTCGGATTCATCCACTGGCACTTGCCAATAGCCCGATCGCAAGTCCAAAGAAGAAAAGAATTCAGCACGATGTAGACAATCCAGGGCGTCATCTATGCGCGGTAGAGGATAGACATCTTTCTGTGTAATCTTGTAGAGGCGACGATAGTCCACACACAAACGAATCGAGCCATCTTTTTCTTAATGAGTACTACAGGAGACGACCAAGGGCTGCAGGATGGCTTGATAACACCACGTTCAAGCATGTCTTCAACTTGCTCGGCGATGACACAACGCTCGGTGGATGACACGCGGTACGGACGCTGGCGTAATGGTGCGTGATGTCCCCTATCAATGTGGTGGGAGACGGTACTTGTGCGGCCTAATGATGCTTGGTTCCAGTCAAAAGAGGCGTGGAAATTATTTAAAAGAGTTATTAGCTGCTCACGTTGTGTCGGCTCAAGGTCATCGGCAATGGAGCGACAAAAAACATCCGGTGGTACTCGGTTAGATGGCACGTGGGGTGTCAGCGCTGTTACGTTGGCAGTATCTACGTCGTCGGTAATAGGGAAATGCACAATAACGTCAGCGTCCATAGACTCGATGGTACCAATAGTCTCGCCACAGTGCAAAGCCAAAGTGTACGAATTTGGGTTTGAAGTCAGTATTTCTGCAGCACCATGGTGAACCGTAAGGAGGGCGAAAGGCAACAATATAGGCTGGCGGCGAATGAAGACGGCAGCGGGTGTAAACATGACCGTCGCTTCGGCAAGCGATGCGTATGAAAGAGGGACAAATACAGCACTGTGAGGAGGAAGGTCAGTATCTGAAGTTACACAGATCCTGCTAAGATCCAGAACTTGAAAGTCGTGAGATGGCAAATCGCACAGAACGGAGAACTGAACCTCAGCACGTGCAGAGACAATGACGGCATGATGGCGCGACAGAAAATCCCAACCGAGAATCACATCGTGGGAGCAACAAGTTAATACAAAGAAATCAATCGAATACAATGTCTCGAATCAGCACCCTGGCAGTGCACATAGCGACTGGCTGTACTTGTTGTGCACTGGCTGTTCTAAGCAATGGTACCGACGGCTTCATGGTCACTTTCCGTAATGCACGACAAAGCTTCCCACTAATCACGGATACAGCAGCACCTGTATCGACGAGTGCAAGACATTTGATGCCATCAACAGACACTTCAATAACGTTAGCGGGGGAAAAACGAGGACTTTGATGTTCCGACGATGACGCAGTTCGTGCCTCAGGAACTGCGGAAATCAGTTTTCCGCCTCAGTAGTACTGGCACTGGGCCTACGACGCCTGGGTGAGAGTGAGCGCCGACGAGGGGAAGGCGAACGACGAGTGCCGTAGAGCTGTGACTGCGGTGCCGGTATGTCATCAGCAGCGTAGACTTCCGGTGGTGGTCGTGAAGGCATACGGAAAGGTCGGAAGTCGGAGCTGGGTCGTCGCGGGGTGCCCACGAAGGCCGGCAAGCGCCGGCGGCAGAAGCGCACTACATGACCTGGGGTACCGCAGGCATAGCATATTGGGCGGTTGTCAGCAGTGCGCCAAGGATTTGTACCCTGCTGCTGTGCACTGAAAAAGGGATCCGCCGGCTGGCGAGGAAGGAGATTCTTGATGATGGGAAGGAAAGGTTGGGGTAAAGTGCAGCGCAGTAACTGTCTCTCAGCAGAGGACACCTCGAGGCGAAGGCCGAGGAGAGAACACCGGCGGGCGAGGCGCTGAAGGCGGAGGAGAGAACCCCGGCAGACGAGGCGCCCGTGCAACGGCTTCAGCATACGTCAGAGGCGCGGCCACGGGAGCCGGCTGACACGGAGGTGGAAGAGCTTCGGTCACTTGCTCTTGAATTATCTGTCGGATCGCTGGAGCCAAACATTGAGAAGGATTCTCCGTGGTCAGCAAAATCGAGAGCTGGCGTGCAACCTCCTCGCGGACAAATTCTTTTATTTGCGTCAGCAAAGTTGTGTGGTTGTCGCCAATAATTAATGATGCTAACGAATCTTCCGTAGGCGGTGGGCGCCGAGCTAAGATGCCTTGTTTCCGTAGCTCGTCAAAACTTTGGCACAAATTGATAACTTCGGCCACGGTACGCGGATCCTTCGCTAACAACATTTGAAAGGCGTCCTCATCAATGCCTTTCATAATGTGTTTTATCTTGTCCTGTTCTGACATTGAGGGATTCACGCGCTTACACAGGTCAATGACATCTTCGATGTAACTTGTGAAAGTTTCACCGTGATGTTGCGCACGCCCCCGTAAGCGTTGTTCTGCGCGAAGCTTGCGCACAGCGGGGCGCCCGAACACTTCTGCAAAACTTGTCTTGAATGTGCCCCATGTTGCGAAATCGTGTTCGTGGTTTCGGAACCAGAGGTTCGCGACGCCGGTTAAGTAAAACAGCACGTTGTGCAACTTGGTGACGTCGTCCCACTTGTTATGCTGGCTCACCCGTTCGTAAGATGACAACCAATCCTCCACGTTATGATCATCGGTGCCGCTAAAGATCGCAGGATCACGCTGGCGCAACACACCGGAAACGATGACCGCCGGAGGCTGTGGTGCATCTTCCTGGGTGGTTTCGTCAGGCATGGTCGTAGCAGTCGGTAGCGTCCGGCTTCGGAGTTCCAGTTTCCGAGGTCTACCCCGCAGCTCCACCAAATGAAAGGGGGTTTATTGCAGCTCGTACGCGGGATCGCAAGTAGCGCTTGATCGCGAGTCCTAGACGTTCGCATCAGCAGCCTGAGCTCGGGTCCCGCGCCGCAGCGGTGGCAGGCCGCACAGAGCCACATGCATATTGCCCACTACAATATATATATATATATATATACATAGAACGGTCAATACGACAGTTACCTTCTTTGAATTATGACGGCAACTGTCTCATAAAGCAAGCAGCAGCCTATTTGGAGCTTGCTTGCAGCGTTCTTGAGATCTTTTCGCCCATGTAGGTATTGATAACGCGAAGCCCACCACGCCTTCTCGCGCCGTGCTTAGGCATGAGCTACCGTTTCAAAGCGAAAGCTTTACTGGCCGCGAACTTGCGATTTCGCCGTGGCGGTGATCCGAGGAGGCACAAGATGTCACAAAGAGCGCGTCGCCGCGGATATTTCTCTCTCTTTCTGGCTCCCTAGTCACTACTGCGCATACGCCACTAGTAGCACCGAGCCACAAGTGTCCCGCCTTTGCGCTTCGCAGCGCCGCGCCTTTCCGCCGCCGACGTTTGGTATGACGTCACACCGCGTTCCTCGTCGTTGCGCTCGCTTCCACTCGCTTCACCAGCTGCGTCGCATGCCTGATAACATGTCGAAGGATTGAAAAGGAGAGCTCGCGTGCGCCGCAACCACAGTTGAGGCAGCAGTATGGACGGCGACAATTCTGATACGCAGGAGGAGGTCTAGAATCGGCATCGGATCGAGGTGAAGAGGAAACGGATCGTCCAGGAAACACAAACAGCGCGCCGAACGACTGGCTAAACGCCACAACATAGCTAGACAACCAAACTAACCTGGACTTGCCATCGAGACTAACCAAGCCTAACCATGCTATGCTTTAGCTTTCGCTACGTATATCCTGGCATAGCCGAGCTAAGCCACTGCCAATTTTTTATTTCGGCATCATTCGCTAGCGCTACAAAGCAAAAGTCGCAATTTCGCCATAAGGCGAAGCATCGAATGCGATAGAAAATGTGTAGACAGCTATACGAAGTAAGAATAGTAGTTTTATCGACTGCACATACGTTCAAACATTTGCTTGCTAACTGAACTAACAAGCGTGGTGCCAGCGCGCAAAGGCAAACATCACACTCGATGAACGCGGACACTCGCTGTCAAAACGCTGGCATGAGGAAGCGCGGCGGCAACAGTGTAAGAGTTGTAGGACGATCTCACCGCTGGCATCCGGTTGTAAGTTTTGTAGTCGGGCATGAACCATGTGGTAGCTGGCCCATGCCGTGGTCCAGCTCACCCCGCTTGGGACGTGGTTGTAGGGAGGAACTTGCTCTCATCGAGAACTAGGAGTACGGGATTTATTTATATATTTACGTTAAACAAGAGATACATTCCACAGTCTAACGTGACTCCCAAATGGAGCACGCAAGACGAAGCATACAGCACACCAGCACACAGATCCAAGCAAACTGCTTCTCGAGCACGAGCACACTCTAGCAGCCGATAAACGGCTGCTTATAAACGCTCGGTCCTCCCTAGATCCCTCGGTGAGAGAAAAACGGCCGTTCAACCTACTACCAATTAGCAGCGTTGAAAGTCATCGTAGTCGACCCGCCTTTGAGGGGGGGGGGGGGGTGGAGAGGTTGCACACTATTCCGCACAGGTTTCACTGACCACGCCGAGGTGAGTGGGTTCTCGGAGACATGGTGTTTTTCCGCGAGCAGGCGCCTCTTCATCCCAGTGTTGACTCTGCAGAAAATGGCCGCCGTTTCCGTCCATGACTTCTAAGTCCCGTAAGACGGCTGCCAGACGTCTTCCCCCAGGATTTACAACGCTTCTAAACAAGCCGTGCCGATCATGGCGAATCCACGAACAATACTTGGTCCGCCGACCGCGTTTAGCCATAGCGGCGGCGCTCGCTTGGGGACGTGACGTATTGTTGTTTTCCCTGAACGAGTCATCGCAGCGGGACGGGCGCGTTCCTAGGGCTGGTACTCCGAACATCGCCAACCCCACTGCTGCAGCTGGCAGGGAATATTTTGTAGGTTAGTATCTTTGCAGGCCGTTCGCAACAACAGCAGCAACGAGTGAAATGACCTTCGTGCTGCCTCTCGCGTGAACGCAAACTGAGCGGCGACAATACAGCACTCACGAAGCCGTTGACACACCTGGACTCTGCGCCCAAACTCCGATCGCATTCATGGTGGGCGCGTGTGGCCTAGGGTCGGCAATAAGGAGGAATAATGAATAGATTAATCGACTAAATGTATCCCGCAAAACGATTAATCTTCATCGACGCCTACCTCTTATTTAATCGACTTAATTGACTAAACCTGTTGGATTAATCGTTTTCGAAAGTTTTCCAGGAGCGGCGCGAAAATTTTGAAGTCGTACTGGAATGGCGTCGCAGGCGCAGTGACTGTGTTGTAGAGCAACTGTCGACTCTTCCTCCGAGTCTTGACTGATGCCGAACCGAGTGCTTTCCTTCCCCAACACTGCGCACGCTACCATGCCGCCCGAAACCGGAGGCTTGGAATGCCGTCGCATTTCCAGCCATATACAATGGCAACCAGGTCCTTGGTCGTCGTGCCACTCCCAGTCCGTAAAAGACGTGACACATCATGCGCGCCGGTCTGGATAATTTATCTGACACAGCGATGGAGTTCATGTCGATTCCACCAAATCTATGGCGTCCGAGCGTCAATTCTCGTGTGCTGGTTGTGCGGCCATTCAAAGAAGGCGTCCGTTTCACGCGAACATGCCAGCTAATTGACATTCCCTAGCTCGGTAGAAAAGAGCATGTGGTTTAAAATGGTAAACCAGTAAATTTCTTTTCTCCTGTGCGTATTGCAATTACTTGTATATTTCAGTTGGACTTCACCTTTCACTTTTGCCATTTTTGTTATTTCTTGTTTAGCTGTACTGTACAGACATTCGCTAGTATCATGTATCTTATTTAATTCAGCACTAAGTGCCATCTCATAACGTGTAGTTTTATCCTTTAAAAAGTCACTAGTGCCAACTCTATTTACTCTTCAATAAGTTAAGGATTATTTTTTATGAAGATCTTATACACCTGTCTCAAACTTGCTTCCACCTCTCAAACAATGAAATAGGGTCCTACAAAAATAGATAACTGTGTTTCAACGTTCTTAAAAGCGCCCGGCAGAAATTTCAATCAATAAATTAATCGACGAAAAACCTTGCATTGAAAGTGATTTGTAAGGCTCGACAGGCCAATATGATCAAGATTAATCGTTGATCGAATAAAAAAAAATTGAATTGACGAACCCCACACTCCAAAAAAAGTTTACAGCCTTTGGGTTGTATTTTGTACCCAAACAACAATCGTCATCTGTCTTGCCCGCAATTCTTTTCTTTAACGCTGCGAGTCCGGTACTTCCTAGTCACGAACGGTATGCGCGTTATCAGCTTGGCACAGCATTCTCGACAGGAAAGGATCGATCGCCGAGTTTTCAAGAGAGGAAACGCGAGCAAGGTAGATGACGATTATTGTTTGGGCACAACATAAGCACCAAAGGGTGTAAAATTTTTTTAGAGTGCAGCATGGCTGCGCAATGCGCAATTGCTGCCGGAGTGCAACGCCACTCCCCCCTCCGTGCCCTCCCCACAGTGGCTTGCGCGCGACACACGACGGCGCGACATTGAGCCGCCATGGAGCCACCGAGGGTAGGCTCCTCTCACACGCTTTCACTGGCACGCTCCACAGAGGGCACGCGGCGGCGACAGTGTTATCGCCCTTGGACTTTGTGCGGACCGTCGCGGCAACGGCGACGCTGGCGCCGTCGACGGCAGAGATGCTCTTGCAGTGTTCATACAATTGCTATCCCAATAAAACATGAACAATGCTTGACAATATTGGTGTTATCTAAGTGGTACACAGACATAAATATTTCGTTAGAATACATGTTCCGCTGGATTAAGATATGGACAATTGTATGCATCTCTTTTCGTGGCACGGCATTTAGTTAACCGCTTCATATAAGCTTCTCTCAACATGAGCGCTGGATTTGCACTTTCTCACAGTTCATACGGCGAATTGCAGCGGATAAGAAACGATGAATTTATTTGCTTTCTATAGATGTACTGAAAGCGGCTGCCTGCTGTAGATCTGTACATTTGGGGATGCCACAGCGTACACAGAACGGCTGAAATCAACAGTTAGTCCTGTGTCTTGTGCACCATTCCCAAATATGCATAAGAAACCAACTCGACCAATCGTCACGTTCTTCCCAAGTATCGTCGGACAAAGAAGCCTGCACGAAACGGCGACAAAATTCAAGAAGCGTAGACAATGGTGGAAACTGCCCTTTTATGTCGGCAGTGGTTATAGGCTGATCCATAATTGCCATCCTTCAAATATCAATTTGCGTTTTTATCGTATCTTCTTTGATCGGACCGAGAGCTTTGTATTGTCAGATGCTGTATGCGGTGCTCTGTCTCGTAGGGTTCCCCACCAGTAGCGCCACCGCGAGGGCACACACTGACTGAGGTTGTCTATTGGCACACACACCGAGGGATCCAAGTTGTATTGTTGCCATGTGAGCAGCAGGCAGCGTCGGGTAAAGTGGGGGAGGCAGTGAAAGCTTCGCTTTCAAAGGTGCTAGCGCAGCCCCACTCTGTCGGAGACGATCATCGCGCGTCCTGATTTCTCACATACGAAAGGAAAGGACGTCGGACCTGCATTTGGAGATTGTCACAAGCAGTTTGTGAGTAGAACTGCGGAGCGATTAGCAACCTCTAGGTGAAGTACCTACCATGCCTGCCGAAACGCCTACTGCTGGTTAGATTACTTGGAATACCGCCGAGGTATTACGTCTGTTTGCATGCTGGTGTTTCATTTGCTGCCTACATGCAATGCTTGGCGCGTCGTAGGCTTGACGCGTCATAGGCACCAAAGGCAGAAGTCGAGGAGTGTACGTTAAAATGAAATTTGAACTGCGCGCCACGTTCACGTTTAGAAGGCGCAGCCTTGTGGGCACGCCCCACTGCGCCATAGCCTTCGCAGTGCAAGGCATTGAAGAAGGAAGGGAAGCACTGCGGAAGCGGTGTTTGGTTGCCATTAACTCCGCTTTTGCTGAACGCACTGAAGTACTCTTTGCGGCAAAGTATTTCTGACACAGGCTATTTTCACTTCAAATGCGTTTCTCTACTTCGATAAGAAGTGGTTCAGTGCGCCTTTAGGAATCACTGCGACTTGAAGAAATGAGAAGGAGGTTAACCGAGGGGCCCGATTTTCATTAGTGATATCCTAAGCAGCCAACAAACACTGACGCCAAGGACAACATAGGGGAAATTACTTGTGCTTAATAAATGAAATAGAGAAACGATAAGTTAACGGAAATGAAAGCGGATGAAAAAACAACTTGCCGCAGATGGGGAACGATCCCACAACCTTCGCATTTCGCGCGCGATGCTCTACCAATTGAGCTACCGTGGCGCAATTTCCCCATCCACTTTCTTGGGTATCTTGGGAGTGTTAGCCAGCGCCACCTCTCACAAACCTTGGCGGCGGACGTAGATCGTCCTTTCTGCCGCAGGCGTCACGTGCACGTTATTTGTTTGGGTTAAGGCAACTGCTCGATAAACCCACACATGCTACCTGAAGGCGTCAATGTTGCCGGATTGGAGACCCTCGTTATGTAATAAACGAGAAGAAAGGGGGTTAACCAAGGGGTCCGAATTTATTAGTCATATCATCAGAAGCCAACAAACACTGACACGGAGGACAACATAGGGGAAATTACTTGTGTTTAATAAATAAAATAAGCAACCGATAAATAGTGGATGAAAAAAAAATTAAATTACGGGGTTTTACGTGCCAAAACCACTTTCTGATTATGAGGCACGCCGTAGTGTGGGACTCCGGAAATTTCGACCACCTGGGGTTCTTTAACGTGCACCTAAATCTAAGTACACGGGTGTTTTCGCATTTCGCCCCCATCGAAATGCGGCCGCCGTGGCCGGGATTCGATCCCGCGACCTCGTGCTCAGCAGCCCAACACCATAGCCACTGAGCAACCACGGCGGGTAGTGGAAAAAAAAAAAACAACTTGCCGCAGATGGGGAACGATCACACAACCTGCGCATTTCGCGTGCGATGCTCTACTAATTAAGCTACCGCCGCGCAATTTCCCCATCCACTTTGTTGGGTATTTATGTTTCCTAGTAGAAACCCAGGAATGTTAAGCCAGCGCAACCACTCACAGACCTTGGCGGCAGACATAGAACGTCCCTTCTGCCGCAGGCATCACGAGATTGTTATCTTTTTGGTTGAAGGCAACTGCTCAATAAACCCACACATGCTACCTGAAGGCATCAATGTTGCCGGGTTCGAGACACTCGTTATGTAATAACCCAGAAGAAAGGGGATTAACAAAGGGGCCTGATTTTTGTTGTTCATATCATAAGAAGCCATCAAACACTGACACCAAAGACAACATAGGGAAAATTGCTTGTGCTTAATAAATAAAATAAAGAAGACACTCCCGGTCGGGCAAATGAAAAGTTGAAAAAGTGTCCGTAGGGAATTTATTGGCATTAGTGTCCTAGGTGACTATTGCGTTCGAGACATATCAGTAGTTGGACTTGTTGGCCAACATCAGGTGTAGCGCTAACAAAATGAAGCAAATACTGAGTTCCCTGGTTTGCCAATCTGAACATGCGCATCCATAAGGCGTGGCACGACATCGCGCGTCGTTTTACTGTAGTTCCCGCCTAAATCAGGTTCCTAAATCTGCGTCACCTGTTTCAGCTTGTGTCGTCAATAAAGTAACTTACTACATGTAGTTCGTTACTGAAAAAAAATGACTCAGTTACAGTGAGCGTTACCGAGTAAATATGTAATCTTTCAATTACAAGAGAACCAAGAAAAATAGCTTGCACGGCTCATGGATGTTAAGTTTCGGAGACGAGGTGAAGGGAGTGACAGCCCGAAGCCCTCGCTTCTGCTGTCAGTGTCATCACACTAGTTACATATGGGCTTATGTCGAACTGACAGCCACTTAGCAAATCTCCTGTCTCTGTAGATCTAAATGTTGGAAACAGGGAAAATGCCAATAGAGAGGAAGACCGCATCGCTATTTCCATTGCGTAACCCAGCAAACCTCCGGACGCAATGACGAACCTTAAGGATATTTTGCGCCACCTCGTACCTACGTGACGCGACGGAAAACATGGCTTTAAAGCGGTTCTTATGGCAGTTGAACGTGAACCAAACCTCTCAGCACATGCTCATAGATAGGCTTCAGTCCTAACGTTTCTACGCATGACGATATGCTTTTTTGCGTCTGCCACGACGTGTGCGAGCAGCGCAGCACAGCACAAGCGCGCACTATCGCGGCCATCGACGACAAGGCTGCCTTGGACAGCGCTTCTCAAAGAGCCATCCTGGAGAAGCGGCGCCTGCGGAGGACACGCATTGCTGCGTTCATTCGGCGATGCGCGAGAACTGGCGCTTCTATGCAAGCGGCATCACAGCGGCCGACACAGAGTCCATAATGGGGAAGCATAAAAAATAAAAAGAAATTGCAGCAACAACGTGTCATTATTCATTGGTCTGCGGCCGCTACAGTGGCATCTACCTAAGTTCCCTTTAAATTGAGAGTGATGGAGGGAGGTAGATGCCACTTAATGTGCAGTAGTTACCGTGGAGATACCGCAGACTTCGTGGCTGATTTATTTTTATTTTTTGTAAAACCAAGAAAACAGGCATATAACAATTTTGAGCGCTTCTTCTCGCAATAATTAACAGGCTCGCTGAATAGAATTGCTGGAGATTATGTTCCGAAAGTGAAGCCAGGCCTTCTTGGGTGTGCGAGTATTATACAACGGGCGATGAGCACAAGGCGGGCGGTGTGCCTCCGCTCTGGGTTGTTCGATCCGGCGCCACGCTGCTTGAGCCTAATGCGTGCTGTAGAACAATTTGGAGATGTTTTAGCGTGCTCTCTGTGAAATTCACGTAACGTCAATTCATACGAGGTCGTCGTATTTGCGTTTTGTAAACTATTTCGACGATTGGTTAATCGAAAAGTGACCCCTTGCAACGTTCAACACGCGAACCCTTTTGAGTGACGCTAGCCTAGCAGGACTCTCTGAGGAATGATCAGACATTGTTTGGGATATCATCGGCCTGAGTGATATTAGAAGAACTGGTGAGGCTTACACATTGCTGAATAACGGATACGTACTCTGCTATAGAGGTCTCCTACATAAGAAGCAATACGGGGTAGGATTCCTAATCCCCAATGACATAGCAGGCAACGTTGACGAATTCTACAGCATTAATGAGAGGGTAGCTGTAGTCATAATCAAGCCTAATAATATGTATTGATTAAAGGTAGTAAAAGCCTACGCTCCAACATCCAGTTACGATGATGAGGAAGTAGATCAGTTTTATGATGATGTCGAATTAGGAATGAGAAAAGGGCAAATTCAGTATACTATAATGATGGACTACTTCAATGCAAAAGTGGGGAAAAACAAGACTGGTGAACAAGCGATTGGCAACTACGGCGTCGATTCTAGTGACGCTAGAGGAGAGATGCTCGTAGAATTCGCAGAAAGGAATAAGCTTCGAATAATGAACACCTTTTTCAGGAAGCGTAGCAACACACAGTGGACCTGGAAAAGACCTCATGGTGAAACAACAGATGAAATTGACTTCATACTTTCTGCTGATCCCAGCATAGTACAGGATGTAGAAGTGATAGGTAGGGTAAAGTGCAGTGATCATAGGTTAGTGAGGGCTAGGATTCACCTCAATTTGAAGAGAGAAAGAGCGAAATTGGTCAAGAAGAAACAGGTCAACCTTGAGGCAGTAAGGGTAAAAGCATACAAATTCAGGCTGGTACTTGCAAACAAATACACAGCCTTAGAACTGAGAGATAATGATGACATAGGGCTAATGAATGAAACGGTAACAAGGTTGCCTTCAGAAGCAGCAATTGAAGTGGGAGACAAGGTATCAAGGCAACCAGTAGGCAAGCTCTCCCAAGTAACAAGGGACCTAATGAAGAAATGACAAACGTCTACATTCTTATATACAACAGGTGCTCATGATAGCGTGTCAGCAACTTCATGTTTTCTGCCGGACTTCCACACGACAGTGATGTCAAAGTCGCCGACTCCAACGTGCCACTCGTCCAGAAGGGTATTTGGAGGTTGGCCAGCCAGCACAAAGCGTGATGATCGATAACAACTTTAAATGGCCGCCCGTGGAGATACGGCCTTAACTTTGTAGTAGCCCAAACGACTGCGAAGCACTCCTTCTCTGAGGTGGAATAGTTGAACTCGGCGCGTGAGAGAGCGCGGCTCGCGTAGGCTATAACTCGTTCAGTCCCGTCTTGCATTTGCACCAGGATAGCTCCGAGCTCCGATACCGCTATTGGCGGCGAGGAGTTACGGAGTCGCCCTCTATCGAAAGCGCCTCGCTGGCGTAGTATGAGGGATCACGCGGCGCACTCCTCATAGGTTTTGCTGTCAGCGCTCACTGAAAACACCACGCGCGAGCTCTCCCGGACATTTCTGTAAGTACTTTCGAAATGAGAGAAGTCTTTTGCTGTCTAAATAATAATCTTGGGCAAACTGAAAGCACACAATCGTTTACAGACGCTATCTTTTTACCGAATGCGTACAGTGAACGCCACTGCGCGCGGTCGCCGCGATGGAGTCTCCCGAACCGGCTTCTTGCGTGAAATGTAGGTAAACGCTGAGAGCAAACTATGTGAAATATGTTCTTATAGTGTTTGTATAACTAAATGGAGCGTAATAGAACGAAGCCTCAATGCAGCGATCGCGCAGATTCGCAGCGACCGACTGCGCGTCCACATGCTTCTCCGCGCACTGTTTCGCTTTCTCCGCGCGCGCGTTTTTGCACCGTGCCATGAGCTTTAGGCCGCAGAATATGAGCATTTGACAGTATACAAGCAACATGCGTGGGCGCTATCAGAGCTGTTCAAAAATAATTTAATTGTAGAGACTTCGACGCCTACAGGGACTGTGATGTGCCGTCGAGACGATTCAATCTTTTTTTTCTTCTAAATTCTTTGACCATTCAATATTATTTCTCGAGTTGCGTCGCACTGTATGTTTATCGGTGTTCTCGGCGTGCAATTTCCCGCTGCTCCTTTTTTGTAATCCAGTGCATTAATTCATAACACAAACATTACCATGTGCCATGCTTTTTTTAAATGTGCTTCTTACCGCTGCCTTTCCACTCCACTGAACTTGCCAGTATCTATAGCATCGACAAGTTCATAGACCAAACTGTCATGACATTAGTCGGGCAGCGGACTCGGGCGAGCGTCTCAGTGCGCGTTTTCAGAACATCGCAGACCGGGCGCCGTAGCAGAAATCTTCCTCGCGTTTCTGCTTGCTGCATACCCGAGTTGTAGCCGATGACTGTTTGTTGGTTTTATGTTTCGCGAGCCAAGCTTCACGCAGCTTCTTGTCCTGCGGCTACGTGTGGATAAGGCTGACACCGGCCTCCGTTACGTGCGTCCGTTCCTGCGGCACCGAGCAGTAGCCTACCATGTCGCGCGCCTTCAAAGGCAGCCACTACCTATTGTAGTGCTTTCAAGCGTTGTAAAGGAGACACTCGAAGCGGGAAACTCGTTTTCGGCTCGCTTCGGCGCTCCCGAAGCAGCCGACGCGGCCGCTATGTCCACGTGATCCCTCCTAGCACGTCACGCCGACGGTGGCGCCAGCTTTTCCAGTGGTGGAGCTCGAGGCCAATTGCTTGCGTCAGTACCTACTTATGTGTCAGCGTCCTCTCGAAATGAGCGACCATGCAAGAAGAAGACAATGAACATTGTATCTCCGCAAAAGCGTTCGGTTGTTCATCAGTCTAGCGGAATGGTGTGTCATTACGCGTAAGGCGAATTAGAGGGTCTGCAATCTTCAAAAACTTTCAATGAAGTGTACACCTTACGCATACGAGCCTAAACCTTCTCGGACACTAGTCGGCTGGAGCAGGAACAGCGGCTACGGCAGCAGTCTTCTCGGGATCGGGCCGGCCTTCAGCGGCGCTCACCACGTGAGCGAGGAACTTCAGCTATTGGTAGCCGAAGTGACACAACGGAGGCTACTACCCTGTCCGAGGCTACTGCACACGCTTGAGTGTGAGGCCAGCCGATCGAGTGGCTTCGAGTAGATTCCGAAGCTGACGAAGATGCTCGTCAAAAGTTTCCGAAAAGACGACATCATCGAGGTAGACGAGGCAACTTTTCAATTTGAGATTAGTGAGAACGGTAATCATCATTCGCTGGAATGTGGCTGGAGCTTAACATAGCCGAAAGGAAGTACCCTAAACTCGTAAAGGTCGTCCGGAGTTATAAAAAGCAGTTTTCTGGTGGTCCCGCTAATCTAGTTCAATTTGCCAATAGCGGCTTTTGAGATCGATAGAGGAGAAATACTTCGCGTGCCGCAGCCTGTCTAGAGAATTGTCGACACGATGCAACGGGTAGATATCTTTATTTGTGACGTTGTTTACCTTCCAGAAGTAAATACAAGACCGAAGCGTGCCAACTTTCTAATGTCAAGAGGCGTTATAGTTCAATGAATAAAACGCTCAGATAGCAGAGCACCCCAGCGAGAGGACACAAAGCTTCGGCAAAACAGGCACAAGGCTTCCCACCAGTCGTCGTCGTCGTCTTTCTCGAAGCAATGCCTGCTGCTTGTTCTTCTCCAGTACAATTGCCTCCCCTGAGAAGAGGAGCCGTCTTGGCTACCTACGGGCAAGATACTCCACGTGGATCAAGGTACGGCTTGAGCCACTGAACGTGCACGATTTCGCGCCCTCGACGGCGCTTATCGGAAGGTGGCTCTAGGGGTTCTACCAAATAGTTCACAGGAGACGTTTGACTGACGACACGGTAGGGACCCTGATACTTGGACATAAGCTTGGGTGAAAGTCCAGGGCTGGTAGCGGGAACCCAAAGCCAGACTAGTGAGTCAGGGGCGTAGGGTGCCGGAGAAGAGGGAATATCCCGAAGGTGCTTCTGTCGCTGCTGATCTTCCGAAGTAAGTGTGCGGGCGAGCTTTCGGCACTATTCCGAGTATGCAGCAGCCTCGGACAGGGTAGTAGCCTCCGTTGTGTCAGGGCAATACGGAAGGATGGTGTCCATTGTGCTGGAAGGCTCGCGTCTGTAAGGAAGAAAGAATGGGGAAAATCCTGTAGTGTTCTGTGTGGCGGTATTAAAAGCGTGCGTCACGAAGGGTAGAATTCGGTTCCAATTGGTTTGGTCAGGTGCGACGTACATGGCTAACATATCGCCAAGAGTGCGGTTAAAGCGCTCAGTCATGCCATTAGTTTGCGGGAGGTATGCAGTAGTGGTACGGTGAATTACGTTGCATTCTTTGAGCAGGGCTTCTATAACATCAGACAGAAAGACGCGGCCTCTGTCGCTCAGCAACTCTCTGGGGGCTCCATGGCGAATTATGATGTTACGTAGAAGGAACCGGGCCACATCCCGCGCAGATGCGTTGGGCAGAGTCGAAATTTCGGCGTAGCGTGTGAGATAGTCTATCGCCACTATCACCCAGCGGTTGCCATCTGAAGTACTCGGAAGTGGCCCATAAAGATCAACTCTGACCCGGTCAAAGGCCCGTCCTGGACAAGGCAATGGTTGCAGTGAAGCAGCTAAGGCATGAGGGGTATTCTTGCGGCGTTGGCAAGCGAGGCAGGAGCGGACATATTGGCGGACGAATCAGTACATCCCGTGCCAGTAATAACGAATTCGCAGGCGCGCGTAAGTTTTTAGTACTCCTGCATGAGCGCATTGCGGGTCATCGTGAAACGCTGCACATATGTCCGAACGTAGATGCCGAGGAACCACGAGTAACCATTTGCGCTTGTCCGAAAGGTTGTTACGGCTGTATAGGAGCCCGTCACGAACGGCAAAGTGGTGTGCTTGGCGACGCAATGTACGGCCAGTAGAAGGCGCAGATGGGTCTGACAGAAAAACCAGCATAGCAAGAATCCATGGATCCTTCTGCTGCTCCGAAAGCATATCCGTGGAGGTGAGGGAGTACTCGCATATTTGTACTTTCTGATGATTGGGCTGGCCTGACACTGCGGAGCGAGAAAAGGCATCCGCGTCTGAATGTTTACGGCCAGAGCGGTACAGCTCTCCAATATCATACTCTTGGAGGCGAGGCGCCCATCGAGCGAGGCGGCCTGAAGGTTCTTTCAAGGACGACAGCCAGCAGAGTGCATGGTGGTCCGTGATGACGTCGAACGGGCGGCCGTAGAGGTAAGGACGAAACTTAGTTATGGCCCAAATGATAGCCAGGCATTCTTTTTCTGTAACGGAATAGTTTGCTTCCGCTTTCGTGAGCGCTCGGCTAGCGAAGGCAACAACGTATTCATCGAAGCCAGTCTTGCGTTGTGCATGAACAGCGCCAATGCCGACGCCACTGGCATCCGTGTGTATTTCTGTCGGTGCGCTTGCGTCAAAATGTCGGAGTATCGGGGGTGAGGTTAGAAGACGACGCAGCGTCGTGAATGCGGCATCGCAAACTGGCAGCCAGGTCAAGAGGTCGTGGTTACCCGCGAGAAGCTGCCTCAAAGGCGCTATTATGGTGGCGAAGTTGCGGATGAAACGACGAAAGTAGGAGCATAATCCGATGAAGCTGCGGAGTTCTTTTGTGGTTTTTGGTCGTGGGAATTCGGCAACGGCTTGGAGTTTGGTTGGTTCTGGGAGCACCCCATCTTTGGAAACAACGTGACCGAGGATGACTAGCTGCCGGGCGGCGAAGCGACACTTTTTTAAGTTGAGCTGGAGCCTAGCATTGGCAAGACAAGTGAGCACGTGTTTGAGTCGGAACAGGTGAGAAGAAAAGTCCGGGAAAAAGATGACAATGTCATCGAGATAACAAAGGCATGTCTGCCATTTGAGGCCCCGGAGGATGTTATCCATCATTCTTTCGCCGCTAATCGCCAGTGCCGTATCAACCAGCAACGACAGTCTACTTCAGCCCGATTCATCATGGCTTCAAGCAGGCGATGGTGACGTTCTCTGGATGAGCCAATGGAACCTTCCAGGCGGGAGCACGTCATCGACCGGCATCGAGCATATAAGGCACAACCCGTACCTGACCGCCTTCAGTGGGAGCGGCGGCACCACAACGACAATGTCGTTTAGACACGTTTGGATTGCCTTACAGATGCTGCCGCTAATCGCCAGTGCCGTATCGACCAGCAACGACAGTCTACTTCAGCCCGATTCATCATGGCTTCAAGCAGGCGATGGTGACGTTCTCGGGATGAGCCAATGGAACCTTCCAGGCGGGAGCACGTCATCGACCGGCATCGAGCATATAAGGCACAACCCGTACCTGACCGCCTTCAGTGGGAGCGGCGGCACCACAACGACAAGGTCGTTTAGACACGTTTGGATTGCCTTACAGGTTCGTTACTACTCCTATGTTTCGCAGTTACGATCAAACTGTTTGTGCCTTGTTGTGCTGCCGCTCCCATTGAAGTGCCGTGATGTCTTGCATGCGCTATGGTCGCACCTGGAACTCCTTTTGGCCGGGGACATAGAAAGCAACCCGGGTCCTCCTATTGAAGAAATGCTTGAAAAAATCTTGGAAAAACAAACGCTACTAGAAGCACGGCTGACGCATATTGAAGGGAAGCTTGATTTATTTGCCGAGCAAGGTGTGAAGTTGGCAAATATCGAGGCTACTGTTAAAACTCTCGAAAGCACTGTTCAGCGTCAGCAACAAAAAGTACGAGATATTGAAGACAGAGCCCGGCGTAACAATCTGATTGTGTTTGGTGTAAAGGAAAGTGTTCACGAGACGCGAGAAGACTTAGAAGGTAAGGTCATCAGGGACATATTGTTCACACGGCTTGGTGTCAAACCGACATCTGTCGAAAGAATTCAGACTTGGTAAAAGAAAGGATGACCGTGATCGACCCGTTATTTTACGCTTGTACGACTACAATGAAAAAACAGATATCTTCAAAAAACTGTAAGAAACTGAAAGGCACGAGGATAAGTATCGCTGACGACTACTCGTACGAAATGCTTCAAAAAAGAAAGTTGCTCTGGCAGTCGGCTAAAACTGATAAAAATGAAGGATCTAAGGTAAGGCTTGTTCATGACAAGCTCTTCATTAACGGCATCCCCTATACATGGGACGCCCAGTCTAACTGTAGGGTGAGGATGCGCAGTAACGCCGAAGCCGGCCCCCGTGGCCAAGACTGAAAAAGAAAGGAGCATGAGCTCAGGCTGATAAACGTAAATGCTCGCAGCATTGTGAAAAAGGTTGACGAACTTGAATGCGTGTCGCTATTACATGATCCACATATATTAGCAATAACTGAAACGTGGCTGCATGAGGGTATCGCGGACGATGAAGGTTTTCCGGGTGCATATAACGTCCTCCGTACAGATAGGGCGTCGAGAGGCGGAGGCGCTGCACTGTTAGTTAAAAAATCACTTAGCTATGCAGTTCTGCCGTCAATTTATGCGCATAAAAGCGTATGGTGTAAGTTGTTTTTTCACCATTTTGCGTTGGTGATCGGTGTAATTTATAGACCCCCGGGAAGCCTTATTGAGTTCTTTGAGAAGATTGATCAGCATTTGACAACAATAACTACAGATAGAAGTAAAGTTATTTTGATGGGTGATTTCAACCTACCGGGAGTAAATTGGGATGCAAGAATCCCTGGGACACTTGAGAGGCCACATGCGGAACTTATGCTGGAAATCATGGTGAAACATGGCTTGGTTCAAGTGGTCGAGAAACCTACGCGAATTCAAGGAAATTCCAGCGCCCTTTTAGACCTCTTATTCGTATCGGAGAGTATATTTGAATATAATATTGAAGTGGTGGAAGGAATCTCGGACCATAAGATGGTTGTAGCCACTCTAAAAAATATAAAATGTTTAAATAAAAACCGGATAGCTCATGTCTATAATTTTAACCGAGCCGATGATACGGCCATCTTAGATTATTTAAAATTGGCTTTAGACCGGTATGCCGGAAGACAATGATGCAGATAAATCATGGAGGTATTTTACGGAATTGGTGACCTGTTGATTATCTCTCTTTGTCCCAAAAAGAGCTAAGCGTTTACATAAAAGCAATCCATGGGTTTCTCGTGAGTTAATACATTTAAAACGTCAGCTACGTTGTGCGCGGCAACGAAAACCAAAAAATCCTGAGAGAATATCGGCCCTTAGCACTCAAGTTCGTCAGAAATTAAGAGCGTCTAAAACGTCTTTTTTTTTTTTTTTTGCTACAACACTAATTACCTTAAAACATCGCCTCAAAAATTTTGGCGATACGTTGCCCGATCAAAGCCTTCAATCAATGGAATAGTTGTCAATGATACCGTGTGCAACAATCTGCAAATTATTGCTCAAGAATTCAACACTTTTTTCGGTTCTGTATTCAGCCGAAGAGATGAGAGTGCTGCAATAGATTTAGAATGCGAGGACCATACTGATGATAGCATTTTTATCTCTAAAGAAGGTATAGTCGACATATTGCTAAAATTGGACGTAAAAAAGTCTCCTGGTCCTGACAAAATACCGAATGAGTATTTAAAGCGATACTGTGTATGGATTGCATGCTTCTTGGTTAAAATCTTTTCTCTGTCATTAATAAATGGTGCATTACCAAGTCAATGGTTATTAGCGAGGATTATGCCTGTTTATAAGGCTGGAGACAGGCTAGACATTAGGAACTACCGTCCGATTTCCATAACCTGTACGGCTTGCAAAATCTTAGAACATATAATTAGTAAACAGTTAGTAGAATATATTGAAAACAATAACATTTTTTACAACAAACAACATCGTTTTCGAAGGCGTCTGTCAACTGTCACGCAATTATTTGAAACAATACAGTTTTGTAGAAGCCCTTAATTGTCGCGAACAAGTTGATGTCATCGCTCTGGATTTATCAAAGGCATCTGATAGGGTTAGCCATAGCAAGGTAATTGAAAAGCTTTATGGGTATAATGTAAATTCAAAAATTATTAAGTGGATTCAGGCCTACTTACACAAAAGACAACAGTTTGTTGAAATAGATGGCGAATGCTCCTCTTTCCTTCCTGTATCATCAGGTGTACCTCAGGGCTCGGTCTTGGGTCCAATTTTGTTCCTACTGTATATTAATGATATCGCAACTGATGTACATCCTATGATTGAAGTGCGGTTGTTTGCCGATGACTGCCTCTTGTTTTGTCGCGTTAAAAGTGTTTCTGATAAAGAACGACTAAATGATGCTTTATGTCGAATTTATAATTGGTGTGAAAAATGGCATATGAAAATCGATTTTGATAAATCTGTTTGCATGACGGTTACGAATAAGAAAACTCCGTTGATGTTTTCGTACGCTGTAAATAATAATGTCATTAAGCGTTCCACAAAGCTGAAATATCTTGGCGTAACTATCACTAGTAACCTCAACTGGAATGAACACGTCGAAAACATATGTGGATCAGCCCAGCGCAAGCTTGGTTTGTTACGGCGTAAATTGAGAGATGCTGCACCAGATATTAAACTTAAGGCATACACTACCATTGTTAGACCAAATTTAGAGTATGCTTGTATAATTTGGGACCCTCATCAACAATACATAACACATAAATTACAGCGCATTCAGCGAATGGCGGTTAGGTTTATTTTTTTCTGATTACGACAAAACGCACTCAGTAACCTCCATGCTCGCCAGGGCTGCTCTCACTACGTTGGCTGTGCGCAGGAAAATCGCGCGCCTTAAGCTTTTATATCAACTCTATCACAATAAGCTGAACCTGAATTCCAGTTTGTATTTGAAGCCTCCTGGAAGGGTTTCACCACGAACTAACCACAATTACGCTATAATGCCTTATGTGCCAAGAGTTGATGTCTTTAAGCACTCTTTCATTGTCAAGACAATTGTTGAGTGGAATAACTTGAATTCTTGTATGTTTCCGAGCAATAACAGGGTTGAATGTTTTGAAGAAAACTTGACTGCGTTCTTTGCGTGAACTTTGTGCTCTGTATTCCCACCCTGTAACAGCCCGGCAGGGCTCACAGTATTGGAAATAAATAAATAAGTAAATAAAAATAAAATAAACGTTGCAGGCGAATTACAGAGGCCAATGGGCATCACGGTAAATTCATATAAGCCGTCAGGCTTAACAAATGTTGTTTGCGGGCGATCTGCGTCAGCCACCGGGACCTGCCAATAACCGGATCGTAAGTCTAAGGACGAAAAGAATTCAGGGCCTTGGAGGCAGTTCAGTGCGTCGTCGATACGGGGAAGAGGATAGACATCTTTCTGGGTTATCTTGTTTAGTCGTCGATAGTCCACACAAAAACGAATAGTCCCATCTTTCTTTTTCACCAGCACTACCGTAGAAGCCCAGGGACTGTGCGATGGCTGTATCATGCCGTGTCGAAGCATGTCTCCTACGTGCTCATCAATGACACGGCGTTCCGTCGCGGACACACGGTATGGACGTTGGCGTAGAGGCACGTGGCTGCCGGTGTCGATGTGATGAACTACTTTGGAGGTACGTCCTAAACATTGTTTTTGGATGTCGAAAGAAGTTCGAAATTGGTTAAGGAAGTGGACGATCAAGTCAAATGTCAAGAGGCGTCATAGTTCAATGAATAAAACACTCAGATAGCAGCACCGCAGCGAGAGGACACAGAGCTTCGGCAAAACAGGCACAAGGCTTCCCACCACTCGTCGTCATCGTCTTTCTCGAAGCATTGCCTGCTGCTCGTTCTTCTCCAGTACACTGACAAGAAAAACTGGCAATGACCAGGGACTAACTACATAAAGGCTGTATTACTCAATCTTGAAGCATTTTATTCACATCCGTTTGAATCGCATGTCGTTCGGTTGGGGAAACACGATAAGGCTATTGCCGTATAGGATGGGCGTCGTCGTAGTTGATGATACGGTGTTTCGTAATCGATGTTTGATGCGCCTTGGACGACCGTGCAAAGCAAGCTTGGAACTCGAGCAACAGCTCCTACAGCTCCAACAGCTCTTAAAGAAGCGTTGGAGTAATGTAGACGTTGACTAGAGGTGCTTCAGCGGTGCCGATTGCCTCGGAAACAAAGCACTAAGTGACATCGGCTATCGGGTGGCCGTAGGCGATGGCAGTACCGAAGAATAGGTGCCTGTGTTCGTAGCTGAATGTTGTGACAAGATCCTTACAGTGGCCAACAGAGAGCTCTAAAAGGCTTCTTGCGACGCAGACATCTTGAGAAAGCAGGAAATAGCGATGGTTTCCTACGACCGCTTCACCGAGTAATAATCTCCCAAACGGAACTTGAACTACGACACTTGAACACGGTGGTAACGTGACAACGTCGTCTATGACAAGAAGAGATGATCGATGGTGGATGGTGTCGCTCGTCGATGCAGCGCTGTTTGCCGAGAATGTTACGAGGCGTTGTCGAATGCCGATGATAGGTCCGTGCTCTCTGAGAAAGTCCACGCCTATGATTAGATCTCCAGAACACTGAGGGAAAATGCCCAAGCTGGCAACAAAAGCAGAGCCGCGAATCTGTATTCGTGCCTTGCACATGCCGAATGGTGTGACGATCTTCCTTCCAGCTGTACGAACTTGCGTTCGATTATAAAGCGTCGTCACTTTCTTGAGAAGGGTGGCTGGCTTTTCGCTGTTTATTGAGTAACCCGCTCCGCTGTCCACTAAAGTGGTCACTTCGCGACCGTCGAGCAGTACAGGAATGTCCAAGGAAATTCTACTTGCGGAATCAGCAGGTACTCTCGTCGTCAATGTATCGTCGGTCCGGATACGCGTCAGTGGCGATCCGTGAGCGCATCCAAACTGAGTGGCCTCGCCCCCGAAGGTCTTTGCGCTTAGTTTTCCGGGCGTGGACTGGGCGACCGACTCTGCACGACGCCGGTCAAATACGTACGGCGAGTCGGAGAGAACCGCCGCGGCGATGGGGAGCGTTACTGGTGTCAAGCTGATGAGGATCCGCGATGCTCGGCAAAGGTTTCTTCAATTTCAGGAGCACGCTAGCTGTGTCGCGGAGAGTTTGTTCAACATCCGCGTAGTCCGAGCCCTCGATATTAGCACTCTCGGTAGACATGCCCAGCTTCGTCAAAGTGAAACCAAAGGGGACCGCGATCAGGTGCTCGCCGTACGTCTGCATTCCTTGGAGCCTGGCGAGGGTTGTATACGAGGCTGCTTGGACGGACGGTTGCATGGCCGGGTACGCGGTGCGAAGCGGGGAGGAACGTGGGACCGGTTGCCTCAAACTTGCAAATAAGACATTCGGGGATGTCGGTTCGTAAATGTTGAGCTTCTGTGATGAAGGGTGATTCTCAGCGCATGTTGGACTAAGTCACGGACAACGCTAGGCAAAGAGCTGATCATCGGCTGCGAGGGTACCGGCAGCTTCTGAAGTTCTTTGCGGATTAAGAAACGGATGAGCTCCGGAAAAACAAAACGACGTGGCCCCCGAGAACTCCGAAGAAGTCCGTAAGTGAGGCAGCATTCATTGGTGTTGGTATGATCGGGCCCGCTGCCGAGGAACCTGTTCAATGCTGACGGTCTCGGAAAAAAATGCTGACAGTCTTCGGAGGACTGCGGACAAGACAACCGAACAGCTGCTATTTCACTCCGCGCATAAGGTATCGCAACTTCTTCTCTTCCGACATTCTGAGGACGGCTCGTCGAAAGGTACGCGTCATGTCCTCGACACACATTGCGACACCTTCCTTCGGCATCTGTATACGGGACTTGAAGTCACGCTGAGCTCGCTCTCGGTGCTCAGGGCTTGCATACGTCTCAACAAACCGGCGTTTGGATTCTTCCCATGAAGTTAGGGCGTCTGCACGGTTCTCATATCAAACACGTGTTCCATCATCAAGACTGAAATATACGTTTTTAGTCTGACTACGTCGTTCCACTTGCTGAACGCAGCAACACGTTCATAGTGCACCAGGCAATCTTCAACATCCTCACGCGTGGCGCCGTGGACGGGATTCGGCGTTCGCGGATTGAGTAGCGTACAATGAATCGGCGTTGTGCCTGTCATACCGGTTGGGAC